>NW_021941569.1:266136-405646 GCF_902148855.1 Sphaeramia orbicularis | reverse complement strand
CTGGTGGGCGGAGTCTTCTGTGTGGCCGTGGTGTCGTTCTACCGTATTGGAAATGATGCAGGGGCGGAGCTACAACACAGCGGGGCGCCACCTGCTGGACACCTGGACGAATGAGTAAAGAACAGACTGGTGTGAACGTTCGGATTAGAGGAAACAGATTATTTATTATATGGACAGGAGCCTTAACCAATCAGAGTGTGTTTCAGGACTTGTCCCGCCTCCAACTGAAGATTGACAGGTTGGAACATCTTCTCACCGAAAACAACCGCCTGGTGGCGACGCTGCGTAACTCTCTTCTCCAACACAAAGCATCATGGGAAACAAGGGGAAGAGGAGGATCCAACAGCAGTGCAGACCCCGCCCACAACCAGGGAGACCCGCTCCCAGGCTGCCGATTGGCTGACGATGAAGGGTGGAGCCGAGGGTGAAGGTGAGAGTCGGTTTGACCATATTTAGAAGCTGAAGTTCAGATCGGGTTCATGTGTCTGTATGTGAAGTTTGTTTTGGATGAACTGAACCTTTTTTTTTCGTCGTTCAGCTTCTGGATGTTTACGACCTTTTACCCTTCGATAACCCCGACGGCGGCGCCTGGAAACAGGGCTTTGAGATCCGTTACCAAGGCAACGAGTGGAACGAGCAGCCGCTGGAAGTCTTCGTGGTTCCTCACTCACATAATGACCCGGGTAAGTCCGAAAACCGCATTTCAGACCCGACGCCGACCCCAGTTGGTCCGAACGACACGGACAGTTGAAAACGTTTAATTTGTCGTCACTTTGCGAACGGTCGTCATTCTCTCGTAAACCGACTGCAAAATTTAACCCTTTGAAGACGACTGCGTCTCTGGTGACACAGAACCCAACCGCCATCTTTGATCTGAGGTCGTGTTCGTTCTATTGGTCTAGAACACATGAGGGTAGAGGTCTGTCATTGGCCTGAGGGGTGGAAGTGGGCAGAGCTTAGCAGCAGAGTGCAGTCGGTGACAGAGACATGGAAGGTTTCTGTGACTTTTATCAGCGTTTTAGTGGAGAATTCTTGGACATAATTGTATTTAATAATGATAGAGCTGTTCTGGAGTGTTCTACCAGTGGGATTTCATGTGGGTTTTTTTGTGTTTTGCAGATTTTTTTCACTCTTTCTCTCTGTATTAGGGATGGAACCATATGAAAATTTTAAATCACAGTTATTGTGACCAAAATTATCACAGTTTTTAGCTTACCGGCTGACAGGCTGTACGCTATTGTCGTCATGTGGCGTCCGTCGGCGTCTGTCGTCCGTTACAAAACTTTCAATCGTCGTCTTCTCTGAAACTACAATTCCGATTGACTTCAAACTTGGTGTACAGCTTCTGTATGATGATGTCAACACAAGGGATTGATATTATTTTTCAATCTGGATCTGATTCTGGATTTGGTGCCACTTTGAAAAATGTTCCCATTCTAACAGATAGGAAGTGGATTGATCCAATAAATCAGTATCAATGATATCAAGTGTGAATTTGAATTTTTTACAGATCTGATTGAATATGAGCAAAACATGGACTATTTCTGTAATAGAATAAATACACAGAACTGGGGGAGAAGAAATGACATCTGGATACATTTCCCAAAGCTTTGAATTTGGCCGGTAAGCTACAAGGACACTGGTCCTGTTTTCATTATTATCATGGTATTAATGAAATTGTGCTCAAAATGTTCAGAAAGTACTAATACACACACTGAAATAATTTAACTGAGTTTTATTTTGAAAAATAAATAAAAATAAAATAATATAACAGTCCCACTGTCCCTTCTGTGTCAGAAACATTCCCATATTAACCCTTAGTGGTCTGAGTCTATTCTGTGTTTTTCAGTCCTTTTGGTTTGGCCTTTATATATAGAAACAAATGTTTACTATACCCATGTTTGGGATCTGTTTTTTCAGCACAACTTCATCTACATCATCTGTTATTTTTCACTTTAACCTACTATAAAAACACAAAAGGACAATAAAACACAAAAATATATAAAACCGATTTGAAAAATGTATATAATTTATTGCATAAATAACACACAGATGCTTAATGAACCTTTTCAAAGACTTTAATAGTGAATATTGGTTCCAAATATTAGGTATAGAAAATTAAAACTGTAATAAATTCAAACTATACTCAAATATTTGACATTAAAGCAGATCTTTCCACAGGGTTTTTTCCCCTAAAAGTGCGGTAATCAAACACAGTTATCATGAGAATTAGAATTAAAATGCTAATACTAACCGTCTGCAGTTTTACTGCTGTTATCGTTACATCCCTACTCTGTATTTTTGTGGTTTGTATAGAACTGAACAGAATAGCGTCTTTATTTTGTCACACACATAAACATGCACCACACCCTTTCCCTTCACTCTATACTTGGAGCAGTGGGCTCACCATGTCAGGCCTTGCTTAAGGGCACATCAGCCAACAACTCTCCGCCAGTCCAGGGAATCGAACCGGTAACCCTTTGGTCACAAGCTGACCCTCCAGCCATCTAGGCCACGGCTGAAGTTGGTTAATAGTTGTACTGTATGTGTAAATCTACAGTCAGATGTCTCCAGGTCATAGACTGATCCAATGTGTGTATTTGAATCAGTCAGTGAAATGAGGGGCTCTGTCTACAACTAGACACAACCCATATAACCACTAAAATGAACGTAACCCTGCACACATCTATTGTATCTTTAGTTCTATATAAAAAAACAGAACATACTGTGCACTTTGAATACCCCTGGAACAAATCTAGTGTAAAATTCTGTTAAAGTTACTGAATTATAAATTAGATTAGATCATCTGTGTGTACATTTGGTGCAGAAATGTCAAAGCATTCTGCAGATAATGGGATTATGTCATTAAATGGACAGACAGACAGACAGACAGATATAAATAGATTGTAAAACTCCTTGAGGCTGAATTTGTCTCAGGGGTCAAAACTATCGTGTTGTTTTTGAAATCATTGAACAATTGTAGAGAAAAAAATAAAATTACATTTCTGTGTGGAACAAAAACATTTTAAACTCTGAGGAAAAAGATGAAGTGTTGAAGGATCCTGTCAAATAAAATCTTCGTACAGTATTTCTGAACTCAAAGCTGAATTTAAACTATCCAGTAAAACAAACGTGTAAATAAATAACAGTCAGTTCAAATATTTACTCTGCTGGTTCATGTGCTGTGGACCCTGAACGTCTACCTCAGGTTCATGTTTTCAGTCTCAGTCCATTTGTAAATCTGAACTGGAACGTCATCAACAGCGTGTGCATGTGGACCTCTGTCTGTGGGTGACCTACTGTGGTGCGTTCACTGACCCACTGTGGTGCGTTCACTGACCCACTGTGGTGCGTTCACTGACCCACTGTGGTGCGTTCACTGACCTACTGTGGGTCTGTGAATATGTGAATATTGGTTCCAAATATTAGGTATATACAATTAAAACTGTAATAAATTAAAACTATACTCAAATATTTGATATTACAGCAGATCTTTACATCAGGTTTTTTCCCCTAAAAGTATGGTAATCAAACACAGTTATCATGATAATTAGAATTTAAATGGTAATACTAACCGTCTGCAGTTTTACGGCCGTTTATCGTTACCGGTAATCGTTACATCCCTAATTCACTTTTAAAGTCTTTGAAAAGGTTTGTTAAGCATCATATTTGAATGTTTCTGCAACAGAAGGTACATTGTACCAATTATTTTATTTGGTTTTTTTGTGTGTTGTTTTTTTTTTTATCCAACTTGGTTCAATTCTTTCAGTGTGTGTATCAGTACTTTTTGAACATTTTGAGCACAATTTTAACAATACTGAGATAATATAATGATAACTGTGATAATTTTGGTCACAATAACCGTGATATGAAATTTTCATATATGGTTCCATCCCTAGTCTGGACTTACACCAACACACACTTATCTTTTTCACCACCTAAAATAAAATGAATTTAAATGAAGTAGTCGTATTTTCCAAAGCCACAGGTTGAACCCTGACTCAAATGTATGAACACGTGGAAATTCTATAATAAGTTTCATTATGAATATTTACACTTGTTTTTCATAATAAATATGATGAAAAATTGAAAAAGATTTTTTTAATTATAACACAGTTTGAATCATTTATTACATATAATGTAATAGTGATAATTAATGGACAGATATTGAAAGGTAGAAGTAATAATGTGCAAAACAATTGTCAAAAAGGACATTTTCTGACACTTAAATGACAAAAACAGAATAAATAAACCAGAAGAAGCCTGTTCTAATGTTGGTCCTTAAAAGGTTCTCCAGCTGGTCTTTGGTCTGAACATGTTGATCTGGACCTGAAGTGGATCCAGGGTTCTGGTTCTGGTTCTGGTTCAGGTTCTGGTTGGGTTTGTGACTGTGCTGGTTGTGTTGCAGGTTGGCTGAAGACCTTTGACCTTTACTATGAGGATCAGACCAGACACATCCTGAACAACATGGTTCTGAAACTGAGCGACGACAGCAGGTGTGTTCAGAACCTGCAGACCACCACCTGCAACCACACCCACCTTTATTTCATCTCACATGTGCTCACAGCTCTTCTTTGTGTCTGTGTTCATATTAAATCAGTCTCAGTGAATCCAAAGGAACTTTGTGTTGGTAAATGACAGTTGTTCAAATGGACAGGATTTCAGTTCTGTTCAACATGTTGATGCTCATATGAACTATGTTTTCAGCTCCAAAATGAACCATTTCAGCACAATTAATGCTATATTTTCATGTCACAAATGGACAAGTTCTATTTGAACTGAATTGAGCTAAAAACAAATCTTCTCTTCTTTTGGATTCCCCAGTTTTTCTTCCCAGATTCTCTCCTCCATATCACATGTTTTATTTGTACAGGTTCAATCTGGAGTATGGTGCTGATCCATCCTGCTTCTGTTCCACCAATACATACATGAAGAATGGCACACAGCACTGTTTACATCAACACTTTTACAATAAGAAGCATTTTTAGACACAAAGAACAATTCTAGATTGTTCTGTCCTCTTTAGTCTGATGCTAAACTATCCAATAAATAATAGTGCTCCTAGTTTTTGCACAGGGATCATTAGTGTAAACGCTGACATGGCTGCAGAGCATCAGTATGATGGGATCCACAACAACCATGTCACATCCGTCCACTGACACATTTAGTGTTTTTGTGTCAGCTGGGATTGTTTTAGATCCACAATACCAACATTTATGAAGAAGAGCACAATTAGCAATAGGAAGTCTAGTTTATTCCTAATAAAGTACTGGGACTGACCAGAGCATCATGGGTAATGTCACGTCTGTCCACCAGTTATTTATGCTCCTTCTAATGCTGTTTTAAGAATTCTATTCTAATTTATTTTCTTCTATTCTGTGTTATTATTTTATATTCTATGCTATATTCTGTTCTATACTGAATTTATTAATTTCAATGCCCCCCCCCTCCCGCCAGGTGTTAGGGTTATTATACCATATTAACCCTAACCCTATTATACCATATTCCAAATCTGATATTTATGAAAGTAGAGCTTCCACTGTCAAATAATATCAGTAGTCTGTGCATAAATGGATTAGCATTATTTCAACACTGGGTTTATTTTTTTGTTTTTTTGGACAAAAATGGCCACTCCTTTGACCCCCTAAGGAAATTTTAGCTGATGTGTTTACATGAGTGATGACAGCAGGTCTGTTCAGAACCAGCAGAACCACACCCACCTTATATTTTATAAGTTCACGTATTAGAACCTTTGACTTTACTTGAAGGAACATCTACAGGATATAGAAATATAGAAAAATACAGGAGTTACACTGAAAACATGTCAAATACAGAGGAGATTATTAGAATAAATGGAGATAAATGACTTAAGTCACTGTAAAAATAGTTCACAATATCATCAGCATAAAATGGTAGTTTTAGAATTTAATTAATGATCGATTTGACTGAAAAAAGTCCCTTTTTCTTCAGTTTTCTCTCTTTTGATCAAATAACCTTTGAATTTACTCTGAGCTTTAATGAACATCTACATGAACAACAAATTAAATATAGAAAATACAGGATTTACACTGAAAACATGTAAAATACGGAGGATAATATTAAAAAATAGAGATAAATCACTTAAGAAGTTGCTATAGAAATAGTTCCATGTCTTAAAGGCTTAATTAACCTACTTGTATAGTTTTGAATGAACTTTGAGTCATTTTCTAATTCAAGAAAGTCATTATTTTCTGACTTTTTTTTTTTTTTACATTTAACGACAGCAAAAGGAAAAATCTTTTACATTTTGAAATTTCAATGGAATTTCTAATAAAAAATGTGACTTTGTTCTGAAATTTGACTCTTTTTTTTTTTTTCAAATATGCTTAAAATTATATCTTTGTCTTTGAATCATGTTGATATTTGGCTTTAATTAATATCACTATATAAATATTCTAACATATTCAGCTGGTTGAAAAAGTGCCTTTTTCTTCAGTTTTCGTGTCGTCTTGTGCGTTTGTTGTTTATTTTCTCGTCTACAGGAGGAAGATGATCTGGGCAGAGGTCAGTTATTTCTCTAAATGGTGGAATGACATCGACGAGCAGAAGAGGGCGCTGGTCAAACGGTGAACCCTCCCTCTGTCTCCTCACCTGTCTGTGTCCTACCTGTGTGAGCCGGCGTCACTCTGACCCGCTCTGCTCTGTGATTGGCCAGGCTGCTGGAGGCGGGGCAGTTGGAGCTGGTGACGGGCGGCTGGGTCATGGCGGACGAGGCCAACTCGCACTACTTCGCTCTGTTGGATCAGCTGATCGAAGGACACCAGTGGATACAGCGCCACCTGGGTGTGACATCACTTCCTCCTCTATGTATGACATCATCACGTCGCCTGTTTTCATGTGTGTTTGTTTCGTGTCCAGGTGTGAAGCCGAGCAGCGGCTGGGCCATCGACCCTTTTGGCCACTCCCCTTCCATGACCTACCTGTTGAAGGGGGCGGGGCTTCAGAACATGGTCATCCAGCGCGTTCACTACGCCATCAAGAAGCACTTCGCTCGCCAACAGACACTGGAGTTTCTATGGCGACAGAACTGGGGTGGGAAGAAAGAAATTAAATACCGAGTAGAATGAGAAATACAAGCACCGTTGTCCTGTAATGGTCGCTCTAACTCCGCCCACTTTCCGTGTTAGACTCCCGTCCCGCAGTGACATCACGTGTCACATGATGCCGTTCTACAGCTACGACGTGCCGCACACGTGTGGTCCGAACCCGTCGGTGTGCTGTCAGTTCGACTTCCACCGCCTGCCGGGGGGCGGGTCTTCTGCCCCTGGAGGATCTCGCCACAGCCAATCACAAAGAGAACGTAGAGGAGCGGTGAGAGGGGCGGAGCTCAGACATCAGCGATTTCATACGGAAATGTCTGTTTTCTGGCTGATGTTTGTTTTCTGTTGTTTCTTCTGTGTCTCAGAGCTCTTCTCCTATTGGACCAGTACCGTCAGAAGTCCCGCCTCTTCCGAACGTCTGTCCTTCTCGTTCCCCTCGGTGACGACTTCCGATTCGTCGACTCCAGCGAATGGGACGCTCAGTTCAGTAACTACCAGAAACTGTTCGACTACTTCGAGCAGCATCGGAGCTCCATGTCAAGGTGAGTGAGGAGGCGGGGCCTGGGTGCCTGGGAGGGGGCGGAGCCTAACAGTGACCGTCTGTCTGTCATCTACCATCTCCTGGGAGGGGGCGGGGCCTAACAGTGACCGTCTGTCCGTCATCTACCCGTCTCCCAGGCTCGCTTCGGGACGTTGGCAGATTACTTTGCGGCGCAGCAGAGGCAGCTGCGTTCGACTGGAGCGAATTTACCCACGTTAGCGGCGACTTCTTTACGTACGCCGACCGCGCGACCACTACTGGAGCGGATACTACACGTCCAGACCGTTCTACAAACGCCTGGACCGCACGCTGGAGGCCACGCTCAGGTAACTGTAGCTTTATTTATCCCCTTTATTCATGATGACACCTTTTTTTTTTTTTTTTTTTTTTTCCAACTTTATTGAAAACATTTGAGTATACAATCCAAAAATTTGAACAAACAAGATGTCAGAGAGGGAAAAGCATTTAAACAAATAAGTTTAAGAAAATACTGCATAGATTTAAAGACACAAAGCATAATATACAAATAATAGTATAAAGTAAATAATACATAAAAATAACAGATTTAACAAAAATAAATAAATGCAACAGAGTTCAGTCAATATTAAAGAAGTGTTTATAAATATCCAGGGTGTTAGAGCTTTTTTATTATAGATAAATTCTAAAGATTTAATATATTTTTCCAGTTCCAATAGGAAGATTTAAAACTTGGGTGTATTTTGGTCTATTTATTTTTATGTATATGAAATTTTCCAAATAAAATGAACAATTTTACAACAAATTCTAAATTGTGAATGTCATGTTTAAAATACGTAATTACATTTTGGGATGTTATAGTTATCTTTTCATTACTTCTAGATATGATATTTTTTCAATTTTAGACCAGAAATTAGAAGAGTGTTCACACAGAATAAGTGTAGAGTAGTTTCAGATTCAGAATGACAAAAGTTACACATTTGTTCCACGTCAGAAAATCAAGACAAAATAGCGTTGGATGGATATGTTATGTAAAATCTGTAGTATAATTCAGATTTTGTTTGTAATCCAGTATTTCTATGGTCATGTCCATGTTTTTGACCACTCAGTTTTAGAGACAGTTGAATTCCAGACTGTTTTCCCTCTGGGGGAAATGTTCCTCCTTTCATGCAGCTGCAGCTAAAAATATTAATGCCATTAATCCATAAACCAGGCTTATCTGTCTGTGATTTGATAACTAAGATGACTTCTCACAAGTAAGAAAATACCATTAGGGATTGCTTTGAATACATACTTGTATTCTTTATTTGGAATTGGAAACGGATTTATTATCATAATTGTCGTATCTTAATAAGTTTCCATCTTTGTCAAAGAGGTCTTTAATGAAAATAAGGTCTTTGTCGATCCAGCTCTGTGAAAAAATTGATTTCTTTCTAACAATAGCATTTTCATTATTCCAAATAATAGCTTTGTGTGGAGAAAAATTGTGTGTATAGCAAAGTTTCCAAGAAAGTAGAGCTTGTTGATAGAATTTAGAAAGTTTCAAAGGGAGTCTGGTGAGACTGTAATTACAAGACAATAAAAAAGTAAACCTCCAGCATGTTTAAATATGTTGTGTGGAATAAAACACCAAATAGACTGAGGAGCTGCTAGACATTCCTAATCCATTTCATTTTAAATGTACAGTCTACTCTCGTTATACCGCCAACTTCCGTTCACGGCCAAATTGGCGGTATAGCGAAAATGGCGTTACAACGGGTTGCGTCCATAATGTGCATGTCTTTATATGATGTCTATGCTGCCTCTGTTAACCCGTTCTAATTGCGTTTCTAAATAAATCTTGATTCTGTTATGTTGTAAGGCAGGGATCGCAACCTTTAACACTCAAAGAGCCATTTCGACCCGGTTTCCACGGAAAAGACAACACTGGGAGCCGCACCTCGGAGGTGCCACGGCGGCGCACCTCGGAGGTGCCACGGCGGCGCACCTCGGAGGTGCCACGGCGGCGCACCTCGGAGGTGCCGCGCCGCGCCGCGCCGCTGGCGGTATAACGGTCGGGAAAAATGGTATAAGTGTTGTTTGTGCATGGGACTGGGCTGGCGGATGGCGATAAGCGGAAATGGCGGTATAACGGCGGGCGGTTTAACGAGAGTAGACTGTACTGTTTAAATCAATAAAATCCAATGCCTCAAATCCTGCCTCTTTTCTAGATCCTGAAAGTCTGTCTTTTTTGAGGAGATGCTTTTGTTTTTCCATGCAAAATTAAAAATAACTTATTTTCATGATGACACCTTCACACTGATGTCATTTGTTGATGATGTCATCAGAGCGACAGAAATCCTCTTCAGCCTTACGTTGGCTGAGATGCGCCGTTTCCGTGGTGATGGACGGCTAGTTGACGACTTCCCAGCTAAGAACACTTCGGGCGTCTTACAGTGGGGAGGCGGAGCCTAGGGCTGTTCCAGCATCATGATGCCGTCACTGGCACCGCCCGTGACCCCGTGGTGATCGACTACGGCACCAGGTGACCATGTCCTGTTAGCATCGGGGCGGTTAGCTGTTAGCATACAAGAAACATTTAGAGACGGATACACTATCCTTTGAACTTAGCATTTGGACATTAGCATGTCGTCCAGTAAACCATTGTCATTGTAAGGGTTGATGCTAGCATTAGCATTTCAGTGTATTTATACATTTACAATGCTTAGATGAGTTATCCATAAATAAACATGATTAACTTGATCTCTTTTCTGTCTAAAATTTTATTTTCTTTGTTTACATTTTAAATCGGTGTTAGCATATGTTCATGTTCTACTACTCTACATGTGCATACGCTGCTCTTTGCATTGGCATGTTTTCTGTTTTTACTGATTTCTCCATGCTCTCAGCTGAAGGATGCCGTCGTCATGGTAACAGCCACAGGTACCACCTCATTTAGTGTGAGCCGCTAGCATTTAGCATTAGCCCCCATCATTCACTGTACATTAGCGTCTAATTTTCAGTGTAGCTGTCATTAGCATCTTTAAGCTTCTATAATCATAACAATATTCTGATATAAAACTGCCACTGGTAAATAAAATATTAAAACAAAAAAAATCATTTCCCATCAATCATTTTGCATCTAACGTAGTATGTTGTTAGCATAAAGGTTAGCACTTTGTTAACTTTAAAGTTTAAATTTACTACATGAAATACAGAAACTAAATAATAATAAAAATAATAATATAAGTATTTTGAACTGTTTTCAGGTTGTTTCATTCCATCCTGAACCTGCGTCAAGTGATGCAGAGCTCCGCCCACTGGCTGCTTCTATTGGACAAGAATCGGTACCACCATGATGACTCCAAACCCTTCCTCCTAATGGTGACCTCTGACCCCAGCACCCCATGGGAATGTCATGTGATGTAACCTGATGTGATGTCACAGTGATGTCATCCTTTTTTTTTTTTTAGGATGATGTCATAGCGGCACATGATGCTCTGCCTCAGAAAATGCCGCTCAGACTCAGCGATGAGCCCAGGTGAGGGGCGGGGTCAGGCCAAGAGGGGCGGGGTCAGGGGAGAGGGAACACAGACAAATGTGAGGATAACTGTAACTGATCGTCTGGTTATTGATCCTCAGGTCACTGATCGTCTTTAACCCGACTGAGCAGCGCCGCTCTTCTCGGTTCGTCAATCTTGTTGTCGACTCTCCTGACGCTCGGTTATTGAGGCGAATCAGGTCGGTCGACCAATGGTGGCGCAGATCTCAGCAGTGTGGGTGGAGCCGAGCCGTGCGTCCCCAGAGACATTTCAGGTGACACGTGTTCGATTAACATGTCTGAATGTGTAAACGGTTCACATGACCTGCTCCTTGACTCCTCCCACATGACCTCCTCCTTGACTCCTCCCACAGCTGTCCTTCATCGCTGAACTTCCTCCTCTGGCGCTCATCGTGTATCATGTGACCAGAGCGCCTACGCTCCACCCCCCGGGCTCGGTACGTCTTCCTTCGTGGCGGCGAGGCGCCGACCGTCCAGACCGAACACTTTAGCGTGTCCCGCCCCCAAGGCCCCGAGGCCAACGCCCCCTGTCACTTAGCAACAAGCACATCCAAATATGGAGCTCTGGCCACACTGGGCTACTGCAGGTCAGACCTTCAAAATAAAAGCATCCTGAAACCCCAGAGGGACGGGAATCTAATTACTGTATTTTAACTATATTTAAACTGCATTTTAACTGTATTTTAACCATTTTTAATGTATTTTAACTATATTTAACTATTTTAACTATATTTTAACTGTATTTTAACTGTATTTAAACTGCATTTTAACTGTATTTTAACCGTTTTTAATTGTATTTTAACTATATTTTAACTATTTTAACTGTATTTTAACTGTATTTTAACCGTTTTTAATTGTATTTTAACTATATTTAACTATTTTAACTATATTTAACTGTATTTTAATTGTCTTGCACTTTAAAGCACTTTGTGACTCCCTGTCTGTAAAAAGTGTCCTACAAATCAAATGTACTTAATTACTTACTCACTCGTTGATGGGTGTGGTCATTGCAGAAGCTCCGCCTCCAGTCCGGTCTGGTTCGTCAGGTGCAGGTCCAGTTCTTGTGGTACGGAACCAGAACCAGAGGGGACAAAAGTGGTGCATACCTGTTCCTGCCGGGAGAGGACGGACCACAGGTGAGACCTGAACACACCTGGACACACACTTGGACACACACTTGGACACACCTGGACACACACCTGAACACACACCTGGACACACCTGAACACACCTGGACACACACCTGAACACACCTGGACACACACCTGAACACACCTGGACACACACCTGAACACACCTGGACACACACCTGAACACACCTGAACACACCTGGACACACACCTGGACACACACCTGGACACACCTGAACACACCTGGACACACACCTGAACACACCTGGACACACACCTGAACACACCTGGACACACACCTGAACACACACGAACACACACCTGGACACACCTGAACACACACCTGAACACACCTGGACACACACCTGAACACACCTGGACACACACCTACACACCTGGACACACACCTGGACACACCTGAACACACCTGGACACACACCTGGACACCACCTGAACACACCTGAACACACCTGGACACACCTAGACACACATCTGGACACACCTGAACACACCTGGACACACCTGGACACACACCTGGACACACCTGGACATACCTGAACACACCTGGACATACCTGGACACACACCTGAACACACCTGAACACACCTGGACACACCTGGACACACTGAACACACCTGAACACACCTAGACACACATCTGGACACACCTGAACACACCTGGACACACACCTGAACACACCTGGACACACCCTGGACACACCTGAACACACCTGGACACACACCTGAACACACCTGGACACACCCTGGACACACCTGAACACACCTGAACACACCTAGACACACATCTGGACACACCTGAACACACCTGGACATACCTGAACACACCTGGACACACACCTGGACACACCTGAACACACCTGGACACACACCTGGACACACACCTGGACACACCTGAACACACCTGGACACACACCTGAACACACCTGGACACACACTGGACACACACCTGGACACACCTGAACACACCTGAACACACCTAGACACACATCTGGACACACCTGAACACACCTGGACATACCTGAACACACCTGGACATACCTGGACACACACCTGGACACACCTGAACTCACCTAGACACACACCTGGACACACCTGAAACACCTAGACACACATCTGGACACACCTGAACATACCTGGACACACACCTGAACACCCTGAACTCACCTGGACACACACCTGGACACACCTGAACTCACCTGGACACACACCTGGACACACACCTGAGCCTCTCTCTCTCTCTCTCTCGGTGTCTCTCGCCCTCACAGCTCTACTCGTCCTCAGAACCTCCTCTGGTCCGGGTCACCTCAGGTCCAGTTTTCTCTGACATCACTTCCTGTTTCCGACACTTCAAGCACACGGTCCGCCTGTATCACCTGGATGGTAAGACGCGCTGCTCTCTGATTGGTCGCTCTTCCAGTCCGTCCTGGACACTGTCCTCAGGGTGTTGGTTCTTCTCTCTGCCCCAGGGCATGCTGGGAGGTCTCTGGAGATTTCCAACACTGTGGACATCAGGTCGGAGGTCAACCACGAGCTGGTCATGCGTCTGGTCACCGACGTCTCCAGCGGCAACCGTTTCTACAGTGACCTGAACAGCTTCCAGGTGTGGACGCACACGCTGAATGGATTTGGTTGAATGAAAGTTCTAATAGTTTGGATTTTTATTTAGAGTTTAATTTTATTTAATTTTGACTTTTTTTTCTCTAATTCAGTTCATTTGAATTCATTTTCAGAACACATTTGCTAGTTTTTATTAGTGTTTGTTAGTTTTTTCTTATCTTTTCTCTTATATTCATTTATCCTCCTCAGACCCAGCTATGGGTGTTCTGTCCACATTTATGGACAAGAGTTTCACAACTTTATACAAAATAAAAAGAAAAGAAAACCGTCCACCACAAAGGACATTACATAAAAATTTAAAAAACTGCATCTGAAAAAACTGTTGCATCATCATGTTTCCAATATAGGCACTTATTTAATAAAAAACTCAAAAAAAGCTGGTACTTTGCTGACATTTCCTGAGTCTGAGGAGGTTAAATCCCAGACAGGACTCTGCTGCTTTAGTCTCCATGTTTCCAGGTAGAGTGGGGACCAGAAGACGACTATATGACAACTGACAAGACGAGGCAGATCGTGAAGTGCCGTCAGCTAAAATTGCACGAGCGAAATAAATCGATTTCATATCAACCTGACAAAATGAAAATGAAGGGAATTTGATCCATAATTTTTATCCATTTTAGTTAGTTTTATAAACACACAATACAGTTTCAGTCAGTTATGTTTTTTCTTTTAATTATAGTTTTTATTTATTTCAGTTAACGAAAATGTTTTTACAATTTTAGTTTTTATCATTTCGTTAGATTTCGTTGACGATAATAAGCTTGGTTGAACGTTCTTTATTGCTCTGATGCTGATAATCATCTGTGGGTGGTTTGTCTTTGCAGATGCAGCAGCGTCGGACCCTGTCCAAACTCCCCCTGCAGGCCAACTTCTACCCCATGACCTCGGCCTCGTTCCTGCAGGACGACACGTCTCGACTGACTCTGCTGTCGGCTCAGAGTCAGGCCGTGGCGTCGCTGAGGACAGGCGAGTAGATCAGCGGACGTCAATCCAATCCAACTTTATTTGTGAAGCACTTTAAAACAACTGTAGTGGACCAAAGTGCTGTACAGAAGAATAAAAAAACCCAAATAAAAGAATAAAGTACAAGAATAGATTAAAAGCCATGCAATTAAAAACAACAAAATATAAATAAATAAAATCGGTAAATAGAACAATAAACCACTACCAAATAAAAACAATAGAATAAAGATAATACCTTCAAACATCTCACATGGTTCCAAAAGCCAAGGAGAAAAGATGGGTTTGAAGAAGGGATTTAAAAACAGACAGAGGAGGAGTGTCTGATATGGAGAGGCAGGACTGTTAGGACTATTAGGACTGTTAGGACTGTTAGGACTATTAGAACTGTTAGGACTATTAGGACTGTTAGGACTATTAGGACTGTTAGGACTATTAGGACTATTAGGACTGTTAGGACTATTAGGACTATTAGATCTGTTAGGACTATTAGGACTGTTAGGACTATTAGGACTATTAGATCTGTTAGGACTGTTAGGACTGTTAGGACTGTTAGGACTATTAGATCTGTTAGGACTATTAGGACTGTTAGGACTGTTAGGACTATTAGATCTGTTAGGACTGTTAGGACTATTAGATCTGTTAGGACTGTTAGGACTGTTAGGACTATTAGATCTGTTAGGACTATTAGTACTGTTAGGACTGTTAGGACTATTAGATCTGTTAGGACTATTAGTACTGTTAGGACTGTTAGGACTATTAGATCTGTTAGGACTGTTAGGACTATTAGATCTGTTAGGACTATTAGGACTATTAGATCTGTTAGGACTGTTAGGACTATTAGATCTGTTAGGACTATTAGATCTGTTAGGACTATTAGATCTGTTAGGACTGTTAGGACTATTAGATCTGTTAGGACTGTTAGGACTATTAGATCTGTTAGGACTGTTAGGACTATTAGATCTGTTAGGACTGTTAGGACTATTAGATCTGTTAGGACTATTAGTACTGTTAGGACTGTTAGGACTATTAGATCTGTTAGGACTATTAGATCTGTTAGGACTGTTAGGATTATTAGATCTGTTAGGACTATTAGATCTGTTAGGACATTAGTACTGTTAGGACTGTTAGGCAGGACTATTGTAATCAAAGCACAGCGGCTTTAAATGAACCTCTGACCTTTGACCTCTGACCCTCAGGGGAACTGGAGGTGGTGTTGGAACGGCGGCTGCAGCAGGACGATAACCGCGGCCTGGGTCAGGGCGTCACCGACAACAAACTGACAGGCAGCCTCTACAACCTGCTGCTGGAGGACAGGAAGGGTGGAGCTCAGGTGAGGGGCGGGTCTGAAGGGGGACGTCGTTACTGATTGGTCTGAGATTGGGTTGAATCAATAATAACATGGATGACGTGACTTTGGGTTGAAAATGTTGAATAATGAATAAGTTTGTTACTGAAGTCGTCTGTGTTTTGTCTGTTTTTCTCTAACAGGAAGTGGGCGGAGCCGCAGTTGAACACCTCTCTCTGCTCGCTCACCTGGCCTCACTCTCTCTCTCTCACCCGCTCATTAATATGGTCGCCCATAGCGCTGGCCTGTTGCCAAAGCTCCGCCCCTTCCAGCCCGTTAGCTCCTCCCTGCCATGTGACGTTCACCTGCTGAACCTGAGGACGCTGGAGGACGAACAGGTGAGCCAAGCCCCGCCCACTTCACCGTTTGGTCACAGCCTCAGTGTTTGTACTGTTGATGGTTTATTTAGACTGAAGGGAGTTTGTGTTTAACAGGAAGCAGGAAGTCCATCACAGGAAGTGGCTCTGCTCCTCCACAGGAAGGGCTTCGACTGTAGCTCCGCCCCTGAGCCGCTCCCACAGTGCACGTGGAGCGTGCACGAGGAGGTAAAAACAATATGACCCGATTAAAAACGTCACTTAAGTTGAGTTTTATTATAATTATACATTTTATTATAGGTTTAATTTATTTCTTATTATCATTTATATTTTAATATTTCCGTATTCTTTATTTAGATTTCACTGGTTGTTATTTATTTTTCCAGTATTTTTTACTTTTCTTTATTATTATTTGTTGTTTGTTTCCAGGTGGACTCCGCAGACCTCCTGGCTCCCATCAGGTTCCGGTCTCTCGTCGTTCAGGTCTAACTTTGCTTCGCGGTGACGACGAGGACCTGGAATCCGCTCGGCAACAGCAGCAGAGACGCATCATCAGCCTGCGTCCAATGGAATCAGCGCCTTCAGGCGGAGCTTGACTGAAGCAAAAAAAAAGTGACCAATCAGAGACGAGATGAGCTGGAAAAATGAATGTCGTACATCACTGGTGTTAAAACTGTGAATGAGGTCAAAGTTCAGCCAGGGTGAACTCTGTACCCAAGGTCAAAGGTCAAAGGATCCAAGCTGATTTTTTTAAATGAGTGTCGTCGATCGATCGCTGCTATGGCAACACGAAGGGACCAAAACAAGTTGCTGTCAATGTGTTGAACTGTATGAGTGCATTTCCATGGTGACAGCCAATGACATGCCTCTGTTTGTGTGGGATTGTGGGTAATGTGGTGCGTGGACCTGCTGTTTCTCTTCACTGTGAAGTTAAATGTTCTATTTTTTATGTAGAAATGTCTTTATTTTCTTCTTTTCTGATATAATGTAAAATGTTTTTGTATCAGAACTAAAGGGTTTATTTTGGGGAAATTATATGAATTTAACAGAGAAAATAATTCTTTGATTTTGTTAGTTTTGTTTGTTTGTGAGTTCAACAAATTAAAATGTCAAATGTAATATCTGAAAAAGACACGGGTGAATTTGTAGAGAACACAATGAAAAACCACATGTTTCTGTTTAATCCTGATGATCAGACATGTTCTATTCGGAGCGTTCATCAGTTCTTCTTCCTGGTTCCAGGTGAAGGTGAATGTGTTTCTGCAGGTTTGACTGAGTTTATGGGAAGGTTCATTTAAGCAGACGGTGAAATGATCTGGGAGCATTACTGTCAAACAGACTCACAGCAGATGAATCAAACAGAATCCAGTCATTTCTTCATGTCTGAAACAGGATGGAACCATATGAAAATTTCAGATCACGGTATTGTGACTAAAATTATCACGGTTCATTATTATCGCGGTATTATTACCTCCGCCAGAGGTATTTAGATCACTTTGCTTTGTTTGTGTGTTTGTTTGTTTGTTTGTTCTCATCTTTAGTGTAAAACTCTTCCACCCATCTTTTCCAAATCTTCCCCACAGATAGGCCTAGGCCCTGGGACCAACACATTCCATTTTGGTCCCAGTAGGCCAAAGTTCAAGGTCACAGCAAGGTCACAACATCTACAATTTTCCAAAATTCATCCAAAATTCTAAACAACTCCGATTCACCTCCAATTGGATCCACCTGTAACTTAGAACTAAATTGTAAACATCCACTGTGGAATGTGGACTCTGTGGACATTTACACTGAACACTGAAAATCCCATTTCCCACACATTTAAAATTAGAACTCAACTAATATTGATGTGAACTGAATCTAATTGGACAGACACATGACTGGGACCAGATTCAACTGTTTCTGTTTATGGAACAACCTGGAAACTGTGGAATTTAAACAGAGTGGATCCACACATGTTTCTGCAATAGAAGGTACATTGCGCCAATTATTTTATTTGGTTTTTGTTGTTGTTTTTTTCCAAACTACAACTTGGTTAAATTATTTCAGTGTGTGTATCAGTACTTTTTTGAACATTTTGAGCACAATTTCAACAATACCACAATAATAATGAGAACTGTGATATTTTGGTCACAGTAACTGTGATACGAAATTTTCATATCGTTACATCCCTAATAGTAATAATAACAAGTAAATAAATATTTATGTTATAATATTGTTAAATAGAACATTGTAATATTTATATGATTTTATTATACTTATAAAATTACAACAGTAAATAGTAGGAACAATGGTACGCAAATAAGCGATATAAGTATGTAAGTAGTAGTAATAATAATAATAATAATAATAGAAAACTAAATGATATGTTGGCTCCTAAACTCTGGGTTCAGTTTAACACTGACCCCTGCTGGTCAACACTGACCCCTTCAGCTGGAACTGTCTGTCGGGTTTGTCCGATGACCTTGGACCCTTTAGTTAACTGGACATTTTCATAACCGTACATATGTTATGTCTACATGAGTCCTATTGGTTTGGACATCAGGTACAAACAAATTAATAAAAATAAATATAAATATATAAAATAAACTGAATGTGCAATAACCTGCTATATGTCCCAGTACTTTTAATTCAAATGTGCAATAACTTGTTGTTTACCCTCTCAGTATCTTATTAATATTATTATTATTTTTATTTATTTTTTTAAATACTCTATTTTACAAATGTGTATTTGTGCTTGTATGTGCAATAGCTGTTTTTTTTAAGTTTTATCTGTGTTTTATTTGGTTGTATCTGTTTTTTTTTTGTCATGTCTTTACCTTTTCTACCTCTTTTTTCTGACTCAGGGGAACGTACATGCCTTACAGTGTTCCTGTGCTGCTGTGGATCTGCGCAAATGGAACACGAGGCTTTTCTATTCGAAATAAGACGTCTACGTCACTACGTCCGTACGTCTGGTCACAAAGTGGAGGAAGTGACGTCACACGTATTGCGGTTCCGTCCAGGGAACCGCGGGATCAGGACCGGATCAGAGGAGTCCGGATGACCGCCCAGGTAAGTGTGGACCGGGTCTAAGTCTGACTGAACCGGGTCTAACCGGACCATCCGGAACCAGATCGGTGTGTTTACGTCAGACAGAACCGGAGCACGCGCGCCAAAGCCTGGGCCTTTGTTTGTTTGTTTGTTTGTTTGTTTGTTTGTTTGTTTTGTTGAAGTTTAGTTTCGTAAAGTGTAGTTTTCTGTGCCCACGTGACATGGACTCAAAACTCTTGGTAGATGCCGTGTGGTCCACGTGACCGTTCCGTGTCTGTGGAAGGGTGAACTTTGACCCCGGAGTCCGGGTCAGCATCCGGGGATTTAGCACGAGCTCAGTTCAACCCGGAAAATAACACAACGGCTTTTACGACGTGACGTAACTTTCAAACCATGACCACATGACGTTTCAGACGCCTGGTTTAGACCACGCCCCCCGAGTCCGCTGCAGGTGTGTGTGTCGCGTGCGTGCGTGCGTGTGTGTGTTGCCTTCAGTGTGTGTTTGTGCGTTGCCTTCAGTGTGTGTTGTCTTCAGGTGTGTGTTTTGTGTGTTGCCTTCAAGTGTGTGTTTGTGTGTTGCCTTCAAGTGTGTTTGTGTGTTGCCTTCAGGTGTGTGTTGTCTTCAGGTGTGGTGTTTTGTGTGTTGCCTTCAAGTGTGTGTTTGTGTGTTGCCTTCAAGTGTGTGTTTGTGTGTTGCCTTCAGGTGTGTGTTGTCTTCATGTGTGTTTTGTGTGTTGCCTTCATGTGGTGTTTGTGTGTTGCCTTCAGGTGTGTGTTGTCTTCAGGTGTGTGTTTTGTGTGTTGCCTTCAAGTGTTGTTTGTGTGTTGCCTTCAAGTGTGTGTTTTGTGCGTTGCCTTCAGGTGTGTGTTTTGTGTGTTGCCTTCATGTGTGTGTTTCTGTGTTGCCTTCAGGTGTGTGTTGTCTTCAGTGTGTGTTTTGTGTGTTGCCTTCAAGTGTGTGTTTGTGTGTTGCCTTCAAGTGTGTGTTTGTGTGTGCCTTCAGATGTGTGTTTTTGTGTGTTGCCTTCAGGTGTGTGTTTTGCGTTGCCTTCAGGTGTGTGTTTTGTGCGTTGCCTTCAGGTGTGTGTTTTGTGCGTTGCCTTCAGGTGTGTGTTGTCTTCAGGTGTGTGTTTTGTGTGTTGCCTTCAGGTGTGTGTTTGTGTGTTGCCTTCAGGTGTGTGTTGCCTTCAGGTGTGTGTTTTGTGCGTTGTCTTCAGGTGTGTTTGTCTTCAGGTGTGTGTTTTGTGTTGCCTTCAGGTGTGTGTTTTGTGCGTTGCCTTCAGTGTGTGTTGCCTTCAGGTGTGTGTTTTGTGTGTTGCCTTCAGGTGTGGTTTTGTGCGTTGCCTTCAGGTGTGTTGCCTTCAGGTGTGTGTGTTGCCTTCAGGTGTGTGTTTTGTGCGTTGCCTTCAGGTGTGTGTTGTCTTCAGTGTGTGTTTGTGTGTTGCCTTCAGGTGTGTGTTTTGTGCGTTGCCTTCAGGTGTGTGTTGCCTTCAGGTGTGTGTTTTGTGTGTTGCCTTCAGGTGTGTGTTGTCTTCAGGTGTGTGTTTGTGTGTGTTGCCTTCAGGTGTGTTTTGTGCGTTGCCTTCAGGTGTGTGTTGTCTTCAGGTGTGTGTTTTGTGTGTTGCCTTCAAGTGTTGTTTGTGTGTTGCCTTCAAGTGTGTTTGTGCGTTGCCTTCAGGTGTGTGTTTTGTGTGTTGCCTTCATGTGTGTGTTTCTGTGTTGCCTTCAGGTGTGTGTTGTCTTCAGGTGTGTTTTTGTGTGCCTTCAAGTGTGTGTTTGTGTGTTGCCTTCAAGTGTGTGTTTGTGTGTCCTTCAGATGTGTTTTTGTGTGTTGCCTTCAGGTGTGTGTTTTTGTGCGTTGCCTTCAGGTGTGTGTTTTGTGCGTTGCCTTCAGTGTGTGTTTTGTGCGTTGCCTTCAGGTGTGTTGTCTTCAGGTGTGTTTTGTGTGTTGCCTTCAGGTGTGTGTTTTGTGCGCTGCCTTCAGGTGTGTGTTGTCTTCAGGTGTGTGTTTTGTGCGTTGTCTTCAGGTGTGTGTTGTCTTCAGGTGTGTGTTTGTGTGTTGCCTTCAGTGTGTGTTTTGTGCGTTGCCTTCAGGTGTGTGTTGCCTTCAGGTGTGTGTTTTGTGTGTTGCCTTCAGTGTGTGTTTTGTGCGTTGCCTTCAGGTGTGTGTTGCCTTCAGGTGTGTGTTGCCTTCAGTGTGTGTTTTGTGCTTGCCTTCAGGTGTGTGTTGTCTTCAGGTGTGTTTGTGTGTTGCCTTCAGGTGTGTGTTTTGTGCGTTGCCTTCAGGTGTGTGTTGCCTTCAGGTGTGTGTTTTGTGTGTTGCCTTCAGGTGTGGTTGTCTTCAGGTGTGTGTTTGTGTGTTGCCTTCAGGTGTGTGTTTTGTGCGTTGCCTTCAGGTGTGTGTTGCCTTCAGGTGTGTGTTTTGTGTGTTGCCTTCAGGTGTGTGTTTTGTGCGTTGCCTTCAGGTGTGTGTTGCCTTCAGGTGTGTGTTTTGTGTGTTGCCTTCAGGTGTGTTGTTTCAGGTGTGTGTTTGTGTGTTGCCTTCAGGTGTGTGTTTTGTGTGTTGCCTTCAGGTGTGTGTTTGTGTGTTGCCTTCAGGTGTGGTTTGTGTGTTGCCTTCAGGTGTGTGTTTTGTGTGTTGCCTTCAGGTGTGTGTTTGTGTGTTGCCTTCAGGTGTGTGTTTGTGTGTTGCCTTCAGGTGTGTGTTTTGTGTGTTGCCTTCAGGTGTGTGTTTGTGTGTTGCCTTCAGGTGTGTGTTTGTGTGTTGCCTTCAGGTGTGTGTTTGTGTGTTGCCTTCAGGTGTGTGTTGCCTTCAGGTGTGTGTTTGTGTGTTGCCTTCAGGTGTGTGTTTCCTTCAGGTGTGTGTTTGTGTGTTGCCTTCAGGTGTGTGTTTGTGTGTTGCCTTCAGGTGTGTGTTTGTGTGTTGCCTTCAGGTGTGGTTGCCTTCAGTGTGTGTTTGTGTGTTGCCTTCAGGTGTGTGTTTGTGTGTTGCCTTCAGGTGTGTGTTGCCTTCAGTGTGTGTTTGTGTGTTGCCTTCAGGTGTGTTTGTGTGCGTTGCCTTCAGGTGTGTGTTTGTGCGTTGCATTCAGGTGTGTGTTTTGTGTGTTGCCTTCAGTGTGTGTTGCCTTCAGGTGTGTGTTTGTGTGTTGCCTTCAGGTGTGTGTTTGTGTGTTGCCTTCAGGTGTGTGTGTGTGCCTTCAGGTGTGTTTGTGTGTTGCGTGTTGCCTTCAGGTGTGTGTTGCCTTCAGGTGTGTGTTTGTGTGTTGCCTTCAGGTGTGTGTTTTGTGTGTTGCCTTCAGGTGTGTGTTTGTGTGTTGCCTTCAGGTGTGTGTTTTTGTGTTGCCTTCAGGTGTGTGTTCCTTCAGAGGTGTGTGTTTGTGTGTTGCCTTCAGGTGTGTTTGTGCGTTGCCTTCAGGTGTGTGTTTGTGTGTTGCCTTCAGGTGTGTGTTTGTGTGTTGCCTTCAGGTGTGTGTTTGTGCGTTGCCTTCAGGTGTGTGTTTGTGCATTGCCTTCAGGTGTGTGTTTGTGCGTTGCCTTCAGTGTGTGTTTGTGCGTTGCCTTCAGTGTGTGTTTGTTGTTGCCTTCAGATGTGTGTTTTTGTGTGTTGTCTTCAGGTGTGTGTTTGTGTGTTGCCTTCAGGTGTGTGTTTTGTGTGTTGCCTTCAGGTGTGTGTTTGTGTTGCCTTCATGTGTGTTTTTGTGTTGCCTTCAGGTGTGTTTGCCTTCAGGTGTGTGTTTGTGTGTTGCCTTCAGGTGTGTGTTTTGTGCGTTGCCTTCAGGTGTGTTTTTGTGTGTTGCCTTCAGGTGTGTTTTTGTGTTGCCTTCAGGTGTGTTTGTGCGTTGCCTTCAGGTGTGTGTTTTGTGCGTTGCCTTCAGTGTGTGTTTGTGTGTTGCCTTCAGGTGTGTGTGCTGTACTTCGCTCAGAGCGCTGATCTGACAGGATCCGGGGGAGGAGTCTGTGCTGTGCCAACACCAATCAGCAGCCAGGACCTGTGGACCCTGTTGCTACGGCGACACCCCAGGTGATGCAGTGGAAACTGACATGTACATGACCGTGGATGGAACACACTCATGTATGTTCGATCTCAGTCGTTTATGAATGTGTCGTCAGTGTTTGATCCACATGACCCACAGTCAGACCAAAGGTCAAAGGTCACCGCCTGACTCCTCCTACCTGTCGTCTTCTGTCTCGTCTGTTGTGTTTTTTCTCATGTTGCTTCAAACTCCATTCATCCTGATCCGTTGTGGCTGTCATCTGTTTCCGTGTTCTTGCGTGTTCTTGGTGTGTTCAGGCTCGGCGCTGCAGCGTCGCGTGGTGCTGGCGGTGCGTCAGCAGTACGTTGCCTCGGCGACCATTTGCTGACTCTGGAGGACGGGGACGAGGTGGCCGTGGTGCCGCCGCTGAGCGGAGGATAGACGCTGGTGTGGGATGGATGGGGGGCGGAGAGACGTGTTCAAGCTGAGCCGTGATAGGCTGTCTGTCCAGGAAGTGGTGGACGCCGTCGGCAGTGCGTCCTGCGGCGCCGTGTCCCTGTTTATAGGTGAGCGTTTTTTATCATTCCAGGTTCCTGGCCCCTCCCATAATGACCAGTTCAACCTGCTTTGATGTACGGTTTCTGGAATGGAGGAGGCGGTTCTGATCCGTGTGCGGTTCCGTGTGCAGGTACCACCCGCCAGGACGACGTCGACGGCCGGAAGGTGGTTGGTCTGGAGTACGAGGCGTATGAGGGATGGTCCAATCAGAGCTCGCCAAGCTGAGCGCCAACGTGCGAGCGCGATGGCCCACATCGTCCACGTGTGTGTCCACCACAGACTGGGGTGAGACTGTGACCTCTGACCTCTGTGCTCACCTGGCCCTGTGTTTACACTCACCTCTGACCTCTGACCCCAGGTGGGTGGAGGTGGGCGAGGCCAGCGTCGTCATAGCGATCTCGTCTCCTCATCGTCGAGACGGCCAAGAAGCCATTCAGTTCTATGTGACGCAGCTGAAGGCTGCCGTCCCCATCTGGAAGAAGGTACCAGTACTACATTACCCATGAGCCTCGGCTCAGTGCAGGTTTTTTTTTTAAAATTTTTTTAAATTTCATTTAGAACTACAGAGCCTGGGAAGGGACACGCAAAAAATAAAAATTATTGCGTTACAACAATCATATCTGCTCGGTCTCTTGCTTGAGGTCCGTACATAATCCATTGTGGTCCAGTTTGGGTCCGACCGTGTCAGGTCTGACACGCCCCCTGTCCTGTGTAGTATGACCGCAACTCTTTCATTATTTGTCCGATCAGAAAAATTCCAACGGTTTCTGAATGAAATTCCTATTGCCCAGCTTCACGTCTGGTGTGCAGCTTCATGGGAACAGGTGGATGTGCAGAGTGTGAATGATCTGCACATGAGAAGGAGGATGTGAGCATGGATTCAAATCCTTTATAACCTGAGCCTCACATGCTCCACCTGGACTGGTTTTGTTATTTGATCATAAAAAGGTCCGAAATATGGCTTTGAGTCCTTTGTTCATTTTTGCAGAACACTTCGCAATGTTCAATATAGCAGTCATTTATAATGCACTGTTTTTTTAATACTGTAATAACATTTAAATGAGGAAAAACCAACAAAACTGAATTGTTTTTTTTTTTTTTTTTAGTTTTAAGCAGAAAAACACTGAAAATTACACATGGATACAAGATTTGAAAAGTTCAGTATGAACTTTGAAAAGTAAAAAAGTATTTACAACAAACTGAGTATTTGCCTTTTATTGTGCAAAAACAGGGTCAAAGGTCAAACTCTACAGCGCCCCCCCCCCCCCACCCCCCCCCCACCCCACACACACACACACACACACACAGGGGCATTTGTCCGTTCTGTGTCTGCAGAGTTTCCTTCATGTTCGTGGTTCTGCACAAACAGTTTGGTGTCCAGTTTCACAGCTCTGATCCAGACGAGCTCCTATGGCCCAGTCTGAACATGGAAAAGAGTCTGTGCACACCTGAGGTCATCCTCCTGTGGATGTGTTCACTGTCTGTGGAAAAGTCAGTCCTCCTGTGGATGTGTTCACTGTCTGTGGGAAAAGTCAGTCCTCCTGTGGATGTGTTCACTGTCTGTGGGAAAAGTCAGTCCTCCTGTGGATGTGTTCACTGTCTGTGGTAAAAGTCCGTCCTCCTGTGGATGTGTTCACTGTCTGTGGTAAAAGTCAGTCCTCCTGTGGATGTGTTCACTGTCTGTGGTAAAAGTCCTCCTCCTGTGGATGTGTTGACTGTCTGTGGTCTTTGAACTCATCATCAGTCTCTTCCTCCGTCCTTCATCTGTGTGTGGACAGTCTTCAGTCTCTGCTCTCATCTCCACAGCCTTTGTTCATCACCGTGGCTCCTCCCTCTTCATCCTTGAATGTAACTTCCGGTGGACACATGGAAAAATAACACACACAGAACAATGTATCAGACAAACAAAACAAGGTCAAATTGTACTATTGAGGAAAAAAAGTCACTGAACATCAGCGTCTACGCTCTTACTTTGTAGAGCGTCATGTGCACTTTTATGCACAGAAAGTCCAACATACTCCAAACTAACACAGATTCTACATGGTTCGTATTTTATTCTATAAAACCACCATGCAGTATAAGCATCAATTTACAAATACAATAAAGTAAAACTAGTAAAAACTGCACAGATAAAAGCAGACAGTGCTTCAGTCATGTAGACAGTCCACTAAATGGAACTGGTGAACTTTACCTTTCTTCTTCAGATGTTGCTCCATCAGTCTGTCCTTCAGTCTCAGATCCATCCTAAACCTCCAGGCTGGTCTGGAACTGTGGATGTCCGTCTGTTCTACATTTTCCAACACTAGATCTAATCCGTTCTCCACTCCGTTATGCGCTCCCGGTTCTCCGCTCTGTGAATCCGTCTTCTGTGTGGGTCCCCAGTCACAGAATGGTTTATTTTGCGGCTTCTAGGACGAGTGCCTGGGAAATTTTCACATTGAGCAGATAATGTCCATAAAGCACAGAGTCTGAGGTATTCAGAAACTGTTGGAATTTTTCCGATCGGAACAATAATGAAAGAGTTCCGGTCATCTGAAGTGCACATGCAGAGGACACAGGACTGCAGGTCCAGGTGTGTCAGAGCTGACACGGTCAGATCCAGAATGAAGATCCCAGTGTGAACACTAGTGCCTTATAACGCACTACTTTGCATTATAACACAAAAACTATTGCGTTATAACGTAATCACTTTTTTCTTCTTGTCCCTTCCCAGGCTCCGTATAGAAACAGCACAGTTTACAGTACAAAAATAGATTCTTTTTTCATATCAAATATACAAAAGAAAAACATTTGCAATAGAAGACATTATATAAGTGCTTAATTATAATTATGTATAGAAGAAAGGACAGGAGAAAAAGAGGATAGGAAAGAGAAAAAAGAGACAGAAGTATGCTAACTGATACTAGGGCTGTCAGAGTTCAGGTGAATATGAGGGGAAGGACAGATCTGAACAGGTTTGAGTGCCTTTCCATTGTTAGAGTATTTAATTGACAGAATGTATTGTTGGAAATTATCCTAGAATGCAGTAAAGCATAGCTTTTTAACTGAGTATTTACAACAATGAATGTGAAATTTTGACATAAAAATTAAAAGATTTATCAGGTTTCGAGATTCACTTTTGAGTAAGCTCCTTTCAAACAGACCAAACAATCCATTCATCCAAAACAACAGAAAATGTCTTTGAATGTTCTTATGAATAAAATCACAGAGTTTTAGCCAAACACTTTGAACCGTAGGGCAGTGGCAAAATAAATGAACAACAGCTTCAGGACATTCATGACAGAAGCTACAGTTTAGGTCAGTATGTTTCTTAAATCTGTTTTTGATATCAGATTTATCTGGATTGAATTTAGGAATGAGTTTAAAGGACATTTCTTGAACTTTAATGGTAATCACATATCTGTTAGGGAGAAGCCGACCTTTTTTCCATGGTGCATCTTCTACCAACCTGGTTCAGTGCAGTTTACATGAACTGAAACTGAGCAATGACATCATCAGCACCTGATCATGTGATTTGTAATTAACAGGAAGTGTACGACACGCAGGAAAGCAGCTGGAAGGAGAATGCAGAATGTCCCTGGGGCGGAGCTAAGGACTGAGGGGCGGGCTAAGGACTGATGCCTCAGCATCAAATGACAATATCCAATCAGATTACAGAATTCAAAGCTGAAATCAATAAAGGTGTTTAATTGGACAAACCTGTGATTGACTGGTTGGTTTGCTGAAGGTGACTGTCCGTAACCCACGGTTACGTCTCAGTCTCCTGTCGTCCGTCGGGCCGGGCTGACCGTGTGGCTGTCTGTGGATGTCAGTACCGGACCAGGACTGAGGGAGAGGAGACGGAGAGGCTGTCCCACCCACGAGGAGGGTGTGGTTCAATGTTCAGACTAAACCCCCGCCCACATAGAACCACAACAACAAGATGAACGATTGGAACAAAGAAATATGAGCAGGAAGTGATTTAATTTAAACACAGCCACCAATATTTGATCCATGTGTTTTGAGACTAAAGTGTTTCCTGTAAACAGGAAAATACAAAACTATGACAAAGGCTTGGGATTAAAAAAATGGATTGATCGATTCCCAGCGTTAATAGAATAGTCAGCGGCTAACGGACAGTTCAGTAATCGTCCACTGATGCTTTTCTGTGGTTTGTGACTGAATGTGACCCTGAAATCTTTCACTGTGGTTATTCAGAGACAAATGAACATCAGCTGATTTTTTTTTCTTTTTTTACACATGACAAATCCCCTCGTATGTGACGTCTAATGGTGTTTTTACAAAAACAAATGTCTGATGAAATCTGGCTGAAGTCACTGAAGTGGTTTGAGCCTTACATCAACAACCAACCACAAATAAAAGGAAGCGTGACCATTTGAACGTCCTGTCCCTTCCACATGTTCATTATTCTCTGTATAAAAGTCAGACTGACGGTGACTCCAAACTGAAATACAGTTTTTACTGGTGTGATGATTCATTTATAGGTTAATGAAGAAAATGTATGGCTCTAAAAACTCTGAACCATCTTCTGTGGGTCGTGTATGAGATTCAGACTCTGATAGTGTGTCTGCACATGTTTCAGTGTAAACCAGCTCATTAAATCCACACTGAACCACATCTGAAATCAAACAGAAATTCATGGCATGGCCATTTCTTTTGTTTTTTTTTTTATTCTCTTTTTATTGAAAGATTTCAGTTTTTTTTTTTTATACATTGAAAAAACAAACAAATACACAAACTATACATATCCAGAGAGTGGGTGTAAAAAAAAAAACGAAACAAAAACATTTCCAGCAGCTCATGGTCCTAACATACAGGATCTGAGAGGGAAGAATCAATGTATAAATAAAGATTAAAAACACAAAAATGTATTTCCTTCAGAGGGTTTTGGGTTCATATTCATGCATTCATCGCAACAAAATCAGATCTCTGAGGCTTCACATATCTCACCCATTGCACACAAAAAAAATCCATCTTCAAATTTACACTAAGTTTTCTTTCCATCCTGTAAATTCCCATCATTATGGTCTATCCAATAATGGTTCATTTTTGGGCATTCCCAGAATATGTGGAAAGGAGTGGCCATTTCATTAGGTACACCCAGCAGGAGCAGCTGTTTAATACTGGCCATTAAACTGAAATAAATGTTTGTAAAACAACAGCAAAATTTCATATTTCTGTTTATTTCAAAAGACAAAACTAAAACTTCCAAATGTTCAAAACTCAGAGGAAAATAAAGGCTTTATTTTGAAGCTGTACGGAAGTGCCCCTCCCCTCCGGTTGGTCAGCTGACCGTCCGCCGGTCTGGCTGACTGTCAATCCCTGAGCCTGCTCCGGTACTCGGACCGGGACTCCAGTATCTCCGAGCCGAAGCTGCTCTCTGTGTCCGGACCCGTCACCCTCTGAACGGACCCGCAGCCCGGAGCGTCGGCCTGACCTCCGCCGGGCTCGTCGCACTCCCAGCCGGTCTGATTCTCCGTCTGTGTCCGCTCCCCTCCGGTCGGTCCTCGGTCTTCTGAGGCCGGTGTGAGGTCGGCCTACTCCCCCCGGCCCCGCGGAGCAGCATGGCGGTCCTGGATGTGGCCATGCAGGGCCTGGCGGTGTTCGGCTTCCTGCTGTTCTCCGTCCTGTGGCTGATGCACCTCATGTCCATCATCTATGTGTGAGTGAGCTAACGGGCTAACAGCTAACGGGCTAACAGCTAACGGGCTAACAGCTAACGGGCTAACAGCTAACGGGCTAACGGCCCGCCGCCTGCGCTTCCGCCTTCATCTCCGTCTCTTGTCACATTTAATGTCAGTTCGGAGGAGAACCGCACCGTCAGACCGAGTCTCCGCTAGTCTCCGGAGGTCTGACAGCCGTTCAGACCCGGTTCTGTGTGGGTCGTTTTTCCTGCTTTACCGTTAGCCCTTTAGGTAGCTACGTCAGTCGGTACTTCCGCTAATTTGGGGACCCGTCTAACCTCTGGAAACGTTTATTAAAAATCGTTTATAAACGCTTTAACCCTTCGCGTCTCCGTGTGTTTCAGATCCAGACGAAACTGGGTTCGGGTCAATATCTCAGACCCAACACCGGTCCGGTTCGGATGGTTAGTGTTAGCCACTTGTTTCCCGTTTCCGTTTTTGGCCCAAAGCCGCTGCCTGTTGGTGTTGATTGAATGTGTTTCGGTGACCGTTCACTGATGGTTCCAGTTGATAGACGGAGCTCAGAGCAGGCTGAACAGTCACATTTAGATCCGCGTCTGTTTAGCCCTGAATATGAGAGTCTGACACGATGAGCCCCGTTTACATCCAGTTCTGACAGAGAAACACTGGATGAGTTTAACCCTGATGATTCAGGTCATTACAGTCATAGTATTATTATTATTATTATTATTATTATTATTATTATTATTATTACTATTATCACTGTCTTTAAGTCATGATTGGATGAATTTCAACATGTTTATGACGAATGGAAACGGTGACATATGAAAACTGAGTCTGCAGGTCAAAGGTCAGCAGGGCTTTGTTTACTGTTCACTGATTCTAAACACATGTAGAGTTTGTACAGGCTAAACCTGGTCTAAACCTATTGTAAACCCAGCCTAAAACCAGTCCAAATCTGTGGTAAACCAGTTTAAACCCAGTGTTTCTGCTGTTACCACCACACCATACATTTGATACAAACAATCATCACTGTCGGATTAGACTTATTTTACTTTTGTATAATATACAGGGTGACCCAAAAAAAACGGGAACTTTTTAACAATCCAATAAAACCAAGAGTGATGGAAGAAAATATTTGATTCATAGTAACTGAAACCTTAAAACCATGCCATTTAAGAAACAATGATGGAATGTTCATGTTTTAAATTCCTTCCTGTAGATGGCGTCCTCCTGTACCAATGCATTCTTGAAATCTGCTGTTGAGATTCCTCACTGACCGCTGCAACATCTCAGCTGGGATACTGGGAATTTCATCCTGAATTCTGTGTTTGAACTCATCCACAGTTCTGGGTCCAGTCGTGTACACTTTACTCTGAGATAGCCCCACAAGAAAAAATCACAAATGGACAAATCTGGCGATCTAGGGGGCCAGGGAACGTTACCGAATCTGGAGATCACATGGTTGCCGAACAATTCTCGCACAGCTACCAGTGGTTCCTAAAATGGGGGTGTGTTTACTCGCTCAAGGTCACTGTCTCGCAGTGCTGCCACTGCTCATGTCTGACAATACGCACTTCAAAAGTACCATTTTTTGGTAGTAACCATTGGTAGTAACCATAGTAACCATTGGCGGCTGTGCGAGAATTGTTCGGTAACCGTGTGATCTCCAGATTCGGTAACGTTCCCTGGCCCCCTAGATCGCCAGATTTGTCCATTTGTGATTTTTTCTTGTGGGGCTATCTCAGAGTAAAGTGTACACGACTGGACCCAGAACTGTGGATGAGTTCAAACACAGAATTCAGGATGAAATTCCCAGTATCCCAGCTGAGATGTTGCAGCAGTCAGTGAGGAATCTCAACAGCAGATTTCAAGAATGCATTTGTACAGGAGGACGCCATCTACAGGAAGGAATTTTTAAAAAAATGAAAATTCCATCATTGTTTCTTAAATGGCATGGTTTAAGGTTTCAGTTACTATGAATCAAATATTTTTCTTCCATCACTCTTGGTTTTATTGGATTGTTAAAAAGTTCCCGTTTTTTTGGGTCACCCTGTATAAACAGGCCTTGAGGCTGGTTTTGGGGGGGGGGTTTGATGCCCCATAAACAAAGGTCCTGCCCCCCCCCCCCCCACCCCCCCCCCACCACACCCCCCCCAGCAATGAAAGTTTGTGAAGTTTCAGCAGGTCGGAAAAAGGTAAAGGAGGAGTTTGACTTTGCTCGTTGTGTTTGACTCGTTTTCCGCTGTTGAACTGAATTCACAACAGAACAAGAAAAGCACTCTGAGCACAGACCTCCGCCAAGACAGATCTGCCCCCACCCCCCACCTGATCACCACCAAAATTCAATCATTTCTTCCTTTTTCCAGCATTAACATTCCTGAAAATTTCATGAAAATCCCTCCATAACTTTTTGACTTATCTTGCTAGCAAACAAACAAACACACACAGCAGTGATCATAATACCTCCTGGTGGAGGTAATGAACAGATGAACCATAAAAAGTGTTATCTCCGACAAATGTTGTATTTTATGAGACATTAAGTATTTGATCTGTTTGTCAAATGTCCTGTCAGCTCCTGTTAATCGTCCAAACTGATCAATATGTTTGTGTCGAATTCAAACCAACACAAATGTCAGATTTGTCGCGGTTTGACTCGTTGAACCATCGACTTCAACAAACGTGTGTGACGAGATGACCTGCTAATGACCTGTGTCCACCTGTGTCCCCCTCTGTCCACCTGTGTCCATCTGTGTCCACCTCTGTCCACCTGTGTCCATCTGTGTCCACCTCTGTCCACCTGTGTCCACCTGCAGGCGTCTTCACCTCCATAAGAAGAGGTCAGAGGTCAAAGCGTCGTTCGTTCAGTTGGCTGGCGTTTCTCTGTTGAAGCCTCTGAAGGGCGTCGACCCCAACCTCATCTCCAACCTGGAGACCTTCTTCACCCTCGACTACCCCAAGGTACGTTTACTGCCCCAAGGTACCCTTAACCCCCCCCCCCCCCCCCAGGGTACAAGAGGGCATGTGTTAGCTCAGATTGGGTTCTTTCTATTGGTCTAAAACACAGTAGAGTAGAGGAAGTGGGCGGGGCTCAGAGCAGCAGAGTGCAGTCAGTGAGAGAGACATGGAAGATTTGTATGACTTTTCTCAGTGTTTTAGTGGAGAATTCTGTAAATATTATATATAATAGTGATAGTCCAGTTTGAGAGTGTTCTACTAGTGTGATTTTGTAAAGTTTTGCTGTTTTCTCTGCGCTTTTGTGGTTTGTATAGTTGATTGATAGTTGTATATATGTGTAACTCTTCTCTAAACGTCTGTATATTTGTACATATGTGTAAATCTATAGTCAGAGCTCTGCAGTTCATACACAGATCCAGTGTGTGTATTTGAATCGGCTGATGGATGTTTTTATCAGTGAAATGAGCGGCTCTGTCTACAACTAGACCCAAAGTGAACACAGACTATCAACTGGATCCAAATGAGAAAAAAGAACCAAAAAGAACAAGAAGAACATAGACATACAGTGATCTAGACCAGGGGGTCCAACCCTGGTCCTCCAGGGCCAGTATCCTCCATGTTTTAGATGGATCCCTTTGGACTGGAAGAGGGAAACATCTAATACATACAGGACAGTAGATCTGGAGGACCAGGGCTGGACCCCCCTGGAGGACCAGGGTTGGACAACCCTGGTCTAGACCAACTACAATGTATGAACACATGGAAAATGGTTTAAAGTTTATTTCTATAATCTCATAAAGTTTCTTTATGAACATTTACAGTTGTTTTTCATAATAAATATCCATCCATTTTCTTCCTCTTATCCGGGGTCGGTAACAGTCCAAGCAGGGATGCCCAGACTTCCCTCTCCTCAGACTCCTCCCTCTCCTCAGACTCCTCCCACTCCTCAGACTCCTCCCTCTCCTCAGACTCCTCCTCTAGCTCTTCCAGGTGGACCCAGAGTCTTCCCAGTCCATAGTCTGTCCAGTGTGTCCTAGGTCTTCCTCAGGTCTCCTCCTGGTGGGACACTTCCAGAACACCTCCTCAGGGAGGAGTCCAGGAGGATCAGACCCAGATGTCTGATCCTCCTCAGCTGACTCCCTCGATGAATTTATTATAAATATGATCAATTTAAATAAAAAACCCACATTGTTTCTACACATTTATTACATGTACCAATGATAATTAATGGATAGATACTGAAAGTTCAGTTGTTCCTGAAAAAGGTGCAAAAGAATGAGCAAAGCAGACATTTTCTGACCCTTTTCTAGTCAACCAGCCGAAATAAACGTGGGCCTGTTCTAATGGGAGTCCTTAAAGGGTTCATGTGGACGTAAATGCAGCTCCAGTTCTAGTTTGGGTCTCAGTTGTGTTCAGTTGCCTCCTGTTGTTGCCCCGTCCCTCCTGTCATTGCCCCGTCCTCTTGTCGTTGCCTCGTCCCTCCTGTCGTTGCTCCGTCCCTCCTGTTGTTGCTCCGTCCCTCATATCGTTGCCCCGTTCCTCCTGTCGTTGCCTCATCCCTCCTGTCGTTGCTCCGTCCCTCCTGTTGTTGCTCCGTCCCTCATATCGTTGCCCCGTTCCTCCTGTCGTTGCCTCGTCCCTCCTGTCGTTGCCTCGTCCCTCCTGTTGTTGCTCCGTCCCTCCTGTTGTTGTTCCGTCCCTCCTGTTGTTGCCCTGCCCCTCCTGTTGCTCCGTCCCTCCTGTTGCCCCGTCCCTCCTGTTGTTGCCCTGCCCCTCCTGTTGTTGCTCCGTCCCTCCTGTTGCTCCGTCCCTCCTGTTGTTGCTCCGTCCCTGTTGTTGCCCCGTCCCTCCTGTTGCCCCGTCCCTCCTGTTGTTGCCCTGCCCCTCCTGTTGCCCCGCCCCTCCTGTTTTTGCCCTGCCCCTCCTGTTGTTGCTCTGTCCCTGTTGTTGCCCCGTCCCTCCTGTTTTTGCTCTGCCCCTCCTGTTGTTGCTCTGTCCCTGTTGTTGCCCTGCCCCTCCTGTTGCTCCGTCCCCTCCTGTTGCCCCGTCCCTCCTGTTGTTGCCCTGCCCCTCCTGTTGTTGCTCCGTCCCTCCTGTTGTTGCTTCCGTCCCTCCTGTTGTTGCTCCGTCCCTGTTGTTGCCCCGTCCCTCCTGTTGCCCCGTTCCTCCTGTTGTTGCCCCGTCCCTCCTGTTGCCCCGTTCCTCCTGTTGTTGCCCCGTCCCTCCTGTTGTTGCCCCGTCCCTCCTGTTGCCCCGTTCCTCCTGTTGTTGCCCCGTCCCTCCTGTTGCCCCGTCCCTCCTGTTGTTGCCCCGTCCCTCCTGTTGCCCCGTCCCTCCTGTTGTTGCCCCGCCCCTCCTGTTGCCCCGTCCCTCCTGTTGTTGCCCCGCCCCTCCTGTTGCCCCGTCCCTCCTGTTGTTGCCCTGCCCCTCCTGTTGCTCCGTCCCTCCTGTTGTTGCCCCCTCCAGCTCTAACTGCCCCTCTTTTACCCCCCTCAGTATGAGATCCTGCTCTGCGTCCAGGATCAGGACGATCCGGCTGTTGACGTCTGTAAAAAGCTTCTGGGTAAATACCCCAACGTGGACGCTCGGCTGTTCATCGGTAAGAGGACGTGCTCGTGGTCATGTGACTCACCTGTGTACTGTATAATCTGCGGCTAACGTTCACTGCTCTCTGTGATTCTCAGGTGGGAAAAAAGTGGGGATCAACCCCAAGATCAACAACCTGATGCCGGGCTACGAAGGGGCCAAGTACAGTTTAGTGTGGATCTGCGACAGCGGCATCCGAGGTACGACAACGCAAACGAATGCCACTTTAAACTGAGGACCGCTAACAGCTGCGCTAACGTCAACTGTGTTTGTGTGCTAGTGAAACCCGACACCCTGACAGATCTGGCCAATCAGATGACGGAGAAGGTGGGATTGGTCCATGGTTTGCCGTATGTGGCCGATCGGCAGGGCTTTGCCGCCACACTGGAACAGGTACGGCTCCGTTTATCGCATTTAATGGAATGGAAGAGTTAGTGGCAAACGCCGACCCTCTGGTGGAGGAACAGCTAATGCTAATCTGATGTGGTGTGTACTGTTGTCAGCACTAACACTGTTGTAAAGATAGGGTTAATACCTGCCCATGCTAACAAAGCACAGGCTAGCATTTAGCAGCATAGATGCTAATACTGTGTGCATGGTTTCTGCCTGCCTTTCCTCTGCACTGAGTGTGTATATTGCAGTGTGTGTGTGTGTATTGCAGTGTGTATGTGTATATTGCAGTGCGTGTGTGTGTGTGTATTGCTGTATATTACAGTGTGTGTGTATATTGTAGTGTGTGTGTGTGTATTGCAGTGTGTGTGTATTGCAGTGTGTGTGTGTATATTGCAGTGTGTGTGTGTCTTGTACTGTGTGTATATATTGCAGTGTGTATATTGCAGTGTGTGTGTGTGTGTATTGTACTGTGTGTATATATTGCAGTGTGTGTATATTGCAGTGTGTGTGTGTGTATTGCATTGTGTGTGTGTGTGTATTGCAGTGTGTGTGTGTGTGTGTATTGCAGTGTGTGTGTGTATTGTACTGTGTGTATATATTGCAGTGTGTGTGTGTGTATTGTACTGTGTGTATATATTGCAGTGTGTGTGTGTGTGTATTGTACTGTGTGTATATATTGCAGTGTGTGTGTGTGTGTATTGTACTGTGTGTATATATTGCAGTGTGTGTGTGTGTGTATTGCAGTGTCATTTCCCCACAGTGGGCTCAGTAAAACCTTATCTTATCCTTTACCTTATGATGCTAACAGATGCTAACCTTTGTCCAGGTGTACTTTGGGACGTCCCACCCTCGCTCCTACATCTCCGCTAACGTCACAGGGATCAAGTGTGTGACGGGGATGTCGTGTCTGATGAGGAAGGACGTGCTGGATCAGGCCGGCGGATTGGTGGCCTTCGCTCAGTACATCGCAGAGGATTATTTCATGGCCAAAGCCATCGCGGACAGGTTAGCATGTTAGCATCAGCAGCTAAGGTGGGAAACATGGTGACGTTTGGCTGAAACGGGAACGTCCGGCTGTCGTAAAGGTTCAGTTTCAGCCCAGATCACGTGACCTGGTGATTCTGGTTCTACACTAAACCTGACCCGGTAGTCTTGGTTCTGAACCTGACCCGGTAGTACTGTTCCCACTCTAATCACTTCCTGTTTGTTCCGTCAGAGGGTGGAAGTTCTCCATGGCGACGCAGGTGGCTCTGCAGAACTCGGGCTCATATTCCATTGGCCAGTTCCAGTCCCGTATGATCAGGTGACTGCACATGTCTGAAGTTCTGGTTTAACTGTTGATGACTTTAATCTTGGGTTTAGTTTGGGTTGGATTTCCCTTAAATCAGTCGTAGTTCTGGAGGTTTTCAGGTTCTGTTTGGACTGGGCAGATAAAGGTCAGATGTTAGAACGACTGATGTGTCTTCTAGAACCACAGTTTTTACTAAAGGTCCATTTTTCAGTCCAGGATGGGTTCTGATGGTTCCCCGTGTTCTGCTGTGTCTTATTGTGTTCTACTTGGTTCTGTTTGGCTCGGTTCTGCAGATGGACCAAGCTGAGGATCAACATGCTTCCTGCCACCGTTCTGGAGCCGGTGTCCGAGTGCTTCCTCGCCAGCCTCATCATCGGGTGGGCGGCCCATCACGTGTTCAGGTATGAGCTGGTACCGCCCTCCAGCCGTCACATCCACCAGCACTGGTACCTCTGGTACCGCTGGTACCACTGGTTCTATATGATTTATAGATGAATGGAGGTGAAAGCCATCAGCTGTTAACGTCAGTAAAATAATCTGAAGATATAAACGTTGAACCAGACAGTGTTCACATACGTGAGGATGGAAACACGTCACTGTTGAACTGTTGTGTGTTCCAGGTGGGACATGATGGTGTTCTTCATGTGTCACTGTTTGGCCTGGTTCATCTCTGACTACATTCAACTCACTGGAGTCCAGGTGAGATACCACCGGACCTGCTTTGGGCCCGGTTCTGATGGTTCTGGTAGATGTCTGGATCGGTTCTGGTCAGCTGATTATGGTCACTGTTGCGTGGTTCTGTTCAGCTGGTCTTCATAAATGTTGCGTGGTTCTGGTTCTGATGGTTCTGGTGGTTCTGGTTCTGTCCCAGGGTGGACCCCTGTGCTTCTCCAAGCTGGACTTCGCCGTGGCCTGGTTCATCAGGGAGTCCATGGCGGTCCAGATCTTCCTGTCGGCGCTCTGGGACCCGACCATCAGCTGGAGAACCGGGCGGTACCGGCTGCGCTGCGGTGGCACGGCGGAGGAGATCCTGGACGTGTAGTCACCACGGCGACCGCGGGGCCCCGCCCCTCCTGCCGTCCTCCAATGAGCAGACAGACTGAATCATGTGTTTTTTATGAGACAAACTGAAGGTGTTTTAAACTATTTATGTTCATTTTGGTGCTAAACTGAAAACTGACGCCACAAGGAGCCAATGAGAGCAGGAGGAACCACGGAGGCGGGCCTCGCACTGAAACGGACTCTGCAGTCGGCCAGTCAGGAGGCGGGACACAACCTGCACACCCTGTCCTCCGATTGGCTGCTGGGTTTCCTCCGTCGGTCCGAGCTGAAAAATAAACTGTGACAAAAAACGAACAAGAAGACGACGCTTCGATGTCCAGGAGACTTTAAAACCACGGACGGGTCCAGAGGAAAACGCAAAGAAAGAGAGTCGAAAACAGGCGAAAATCCACCGCATCAGGAGTCGATTATTTCATTCTGTGGACATGAACGGGTTCCGACGAAGCTCGTTTTGTCCAAATGTGACGAACGTGTTCATAATGAAGTTGTTAACTCACGGTGACGACATAACGGCTCCGAAAATATGTCTGTTTTCAGAGTTTTATCGTTTCCATGCATCGTCTGTTCTGATTGGCTGATTTTTTTTAATTATTATTTTAAAAGTGTGTTCGTCAAATCAGCATAAATTCAAACGAGTCTGAATTTATAACCAACGCGGACGACGACGACAAACAAGCGTACTTCAAAGAAAAAAAAAATCAACCAATGAGAATAGAGCTTCGTCATGACTCTGACCTGAAAATAAAACATCGTATAAATGCGATAAACTTTTTTTTTTTTTTTTTTTTGGCGGGGGGGGGGGTTCTGTGGCGAAAACACATTAAAATTGCATCCAATGAAATGTCCAGTTGCCATGGAAACGGTCAGACTCTACTCTGCCCCGCCAAAGTAAAATACACAACCATTTAAAACGAGCACTGAATGAGTCTAGTATTCTGTACCTTTAACGAAAGTTCGCAACATTTCACGATCCACAAACATTGAATTACAAAAAAAAAAAAAAACAGGACCAAAAATCTTTCAAAAGAATCCGTGTTTAATCTGAAAACTGTGTGTGTGTGTGTGTTTTCTAAAGTCGTGTTGCTTCGTTAGCCGTTAGCATAGCTGCTGTGGTTTGGTTGATGACATCATCAGTGTGTCGGACGAACCCAGTTCCTGTTGTCCAATCAGATCTGTAGAATCTCACTGTTTATTGTTTTGTTCTTTTTTATTTGCCAAACCTGCTGTAGTCACAAACCGGCCAATCGCATTTGAGGATTGTGTCACCACAGGAACAATAAAGTTTTATCCAATGAAAACAAAGCTTTGATGTGGAGTTTGTTAATGTGACAGGAAGTACAAGAAGTGGGCGGGGCTAGGTAATGGCGCACAGCTATTGGTCGGATTTATTTGGTTTTAATTAAATCCTTCATTTTTGTTTACATCCATATGTAGAGTTTTTCAATTTCCTGTTTTCAACAAATAGGACATTAGAGAAAAAGAAAATAGTCAGTCATGAACATTAGGAGCATTATCTATAATCATCCAGTTTTTATTGATTTGAATTTTTTTTCCCCAACTTCATTGAAAACCTTTGTGTACAATACATAAATTTTGAACAAGCAAACAACATGTCAAAAAGGAAAAAGCATTTGAGCAAATAAGCTTATAATTGTATGAAAAAGTAAATAAAAATAACAGATTTACCAAAAATAAATAAATAAATGCAACAGTTCAGTCAATATTAAAGAGCTGCTTTTAAATATCTAAGCTGTTAGAGCTTTTTTTATTATAGATAAATTCTAAAGATTTAATATATTTTTCAAATTCCAATAGGAAGATTTTTAAATTGGGGTGTGTTTTGGTGTATTTATTTTTGTGTATATGACATTTTTCAAGTAAAATGAACAAATTTACGACAAATTCTAAATTGTGAATGTCATGTTTAAAATATGTCATTACATTTTGGGATGTCATTATCTTTTCATTACTTTAAGTTATATTTTTCAGTTTTGGAGATTTGAATAGTTCAATGCTTCATGGACCAAGTGACAGAGTTCCCAAATAAATCTGTTTTTGAAAGCTCCGCCCCCTCCTTGGCTCCGCCCACATGTTCTGCTCGTTAACCCTTCGTTGTTAAACCTGCAGGTTCTGTTTGATTCGATGGTTTTCACAGACGAAGACTGAGCGGCCGGGGTCGTGACCTTTGAACCCATGTGACCTCCATCGTCACGTATAACCCACCCAACAGTACCGTCTGTGCTCGTACTACAGACCACCGGTGGGCGCCGTCCCAGCTGCAGTGCATGCTGGGATATCTGTCCTGTCTGTGTTCTGACCTCACATACGCAGGTTCACACTAACGTCCTGCACTGTTTGAAGCTGACGCTGCCTTCAGGGGCCATCAGGATCATGGTTCTTTCAGAACTGCTAGTGTGTTGCGTTCAGGTGCCTTTGTTGTTGTAGTGAAATAAAAAATGGCTGAAACACAGTTGATACTTGGACAAAAGAATTTAGAACGCGTTAATTCATCTGATCCAGCATTTTGTTTAGTTTTTTTCAAATTGCTTGTTCTCTAAATGTGTAAAACCCTCCACTAACAGCAGAGCGTTAAAAAAAACACTGTTTATCAGTGGCCATGAAGTACTCGTTCTCCGCCATGTTGAAAAGATCAAAGGTTAAATTCACCTTATGGATCTAAATGTTTTCCCAGTTCTGCAGCAGAAAATACGACACGAGGAGGCGTTCATGTGCACTGTAGGAGTTAAGAACTAGTATTTACCGTAATTCACAGCGCACGTGAAGGCAGCATCAGTATGGAATTACAGGAACAACCAAGAAGACTGTTACCATGGTTACCATGGTGACTCCCACCCTGTACGTGGTTACCATGGTGACTCCCACCCTGTATACCTGGTTACCATGGTGACTCCTACCCTGTGTACGTGGTTACCATGGTGATTCCCACCCTGTGTACGTGGTTACCATGGTGATTCCCACCTGTATACGTGGTTACCATGGTGACTCCCACTTGTATACGTGGTTACCATGGTGATTCCCACCTGTATACGTGGTTACCATGGTGACTCCCACCTGTATACGTGGTTACCATGGTGATTCCCACCCTGTGTATGTGGTTACCATGGTGATTCCCACCTGTATACGTGGTTACCATGGTGATTCCCACTTGTATACGTGGTTACCATGGTGATTCCCACCTGTATACGTGGTTACCATGGTGACTCCCACCTGTATACGTGGTTACCATGGTGATTCCCACCCTGTGTATGTGGTTACCATGGTGATTCCCACCTGTATACGTGGTCACCATGGTGATTCCCACTTGTATACGTGGTTACCATGGTGATTCCCACCTGTATACGTGGTTACCATGGTGATTCCCACCCTGTATACCTGGTTACCATGGTGATTCCCACCTGTATACGTGGTTACTTTGGTGATTCCCACCCTGTATACGTGGTTACTATGGCGATTCCCACCTGTATACGTGGTTACCATGGTGACTCCCACCCTGTATACGTGGTTACCATGGTGATTCTCACCCTGTACACGTGGTTACTATGGTGACTCCCACCCTGTATACCTGGTTACCATGGTGATTCCCACCTGTATACGTGGTTATTATGGTGATTCCCACCTGTATACGAGGTTACCATGGTGATTCCCACCTGTATACGTGGTTACCATGGTGATTCTCACCCTGTATACGTGGTTACTATGGTGATTCTCACCCTGTATACGTGGTTACTATGGTGACTCCCACCCTGTATACCTGGTTACCATGGTGATTCCCACCTGTATACGTGGTTACTATGGTGATTCCCACCTGTATACGTGGTTACTATGGTGATTCCCACCTGTATACGTGGTTACCATGGTGATTCCCACCTGTATACGAGGTTACCATGGTGATTCCCACCTGTATACGTGGTTACCATGGTGATTCCCACCTGTATACGTGGTTACCATGGTGATTCCCACCTGTATACGAGGTTACCATGGTGATTCCCACCTGTATACGTGGTTACCATGGTGATTCCCACCTGTATACGTGGTTACCATGGTGATTCCCACCTGTATACGAGGTTACCATGGTGATTCCCACCTGTATATTTTCGTTCTGTTTTTCTGTTTTGTTCTGTTTTTCCTCGGGTTCTTCTTGGTCTGAATGTGGAACCTAAACAAACATAATAAACCACATTTGAATTAAATATATTTTAATAGAAAAAAAGAAGATGAAGCTCAACCAATCACAGCTCAATACACACACACACACACACACACACACATAAATACGCACACACAGGTGTGACAGGTGGGCGGGGCATCCAAAGCATTTCCTGTTTCATGTTGTACAGTATAAATACATTCATGATTAAAAATCCCCCAAAACATACGAAGAACACGACAGTGAACCGAACCCGGACACGTACAAAACAAAAACCAGCAGAAAAATAAGGCACAGAAGAAGAAGTTCATCCAGATCGCAGCTAAAAGTCCAAACAAAGGAAAAGGACAGACAGGTGTTTCAGCCAATCAGACGGCAACATTCAACGCCAATGGGAGGAGCCAAAAGTCTGTGCACACGGTCAGAGTTTAGAACCCAAAGAAAATAAAAAAGTGACAGTGAAAACGAACGGAATAAATAATGTCGGACATTTGACACAAACTGGAAACATGCAGATCAAATATGAACGAAAACAAACAGGAAAAAAAAAAAACAGGAATCAGTCGTTCTTTGATGTTTCTGTTTCAAAACAAAAGGAAAAGTAATGTTTTTTGTTTTTTTACTGATTACTTATTGATCATCCTGTTTCCAGAGGCGTCCCACAGGGGTCAGTGTTGGTTCTGGTCTGACCAGGTCTGCACGGTCCTGGTGGTTCTGGTTCTGTCAAATGTTCAACACGTACAAGACAAACGGACGACGTATGAATACGAGCAGATGTTTAAAGCAGTGGAGGACGGTCGTCATGGTGACAGTTAGGGCTGTAAGAAAATATCAGTTCTGCAATATATCGCGATATTTCATTTCACGATACTGTATGGATATTAAAAAGTACTGTATGGATATTTTTAGGTATTTATTCAAATGCAGATATTGTGGAGGTTCATTTTAGTTTTTCTTTTTTGTTTCTATTTCATTTATTCTTATTTCACACTCTTTTATTCAATAATGTTGGTTCCTTTGTTGGATTGAACTCAAATCCTGTTCTGATGTTAGTTGTGAACTAATAGAATCTGAACATTTGAACAGGATCTGAAACTGGAATGTCTGGAAAACACAATTTCAGTTTGAACACAGTTGGAACATTTGCTGATAGAACATTAGATCCTGTTGGGATCAAATACAAATGTGTTTAGGATTTGTGCAGATTTCTGCTGGAATTCAATTCTTCAAGGAAATAATCATTAAAAAAAAAAAGAAACAAACAAAAAATTGCCTTTTTAACAGTATCATGATATATCGTATTGTGGTCCTAGTATTGTGATTTGTATCGTCAGATTCTTGCCCTAGTATTGTGAATTTGTTCGTCTTTCCGTGATTACGAACCTGAACAACTTTGAAGCGTAGAGCTGCAACCGATTAATCCATCAGGTGTTTGAAGTCAATGCAAAAAGTCTCGATTTGATTAATCGACTCGAATTGATTGAAGGGAAATATTCTATGTCAGTTTTCCTGAATTGAAGCTTCTTTGTGCGTCACAATAAGCGTCCGTGTGAAACACAACAGTGGAACCAATGTTTAACAGCAGAGAAATGAAGGAAACAAAGCTGAAGATTCAGGAGAACTGTGGCTGAATGATTTTTTTTGGGTCAGGTTGAGTCGATTAATCGGTTGCAGCTCTACTGAAATGTGTTTGTTTCCGTCCCAAACCCAAACCGTCACTCAGGCCTTTTCAGAATTCTGTGCAGCCACAGTTTGGACGCAGCAACAACAAACACGGAAACGGCTTGGTCGCTTCGTGCGGCTGTATGGAATTCTGAAAAGACCTGACTGACAGTTTGTGTCAAGGTTCTAATAGTTTGGATTTTTCATTCTAGTTTAGTTTGATTTAGTTTGGACTTTTTTTCTCTTATTCAGTTAGTCTGACTTTGTTTTTAGAGCAGGTTTGATAGTTTGTATTAGTTTTCATTTTTTTCTAAATGCTCAGTTTGTATATAGTTCTGATAGTGTTTATTCTATAGTTCCACAGATGTTCTAGTTCAGTTTTCTGTTCATGTGTCTCCCCCTACCTCCCCCCTTCTCCCCCAGTCTCTCTCTCTCTCTCTTTTCTCCTCCTTTCCTCTCTCTCTTTAACCCTCTCTCTCCTCCTGTCACTCGTCCATCCTCCTCAGGTTTCTGCTGTTAAAGGGACTTTTTCCTTCCTCTGTCTCCACTCACTAGTGTTTGTTGGATTCTGTTGGTTTCTGTAAACCGGCTTCAGTCTGGTTTAGACCAACTCTATATGAAAGTGTCATGAGAGAACTTTTGTTATGATTTGGCGCTATAGAAATAAAATGTGATTGATTAGTTTTAGTATTAGTTGTAGTTCAGTTGTAGTTCAGTTGTAGTTCAGTTGTAGTTTAGTTGTAGTTCAGTTGTAGTTCAGTTGTAGTTCAGTTGTAGTTTAGTTGTAGTTCAGTTGTAGTTTAGTTGTAGTTCAGTTGTAGTTCAGTTGTAGTTCAGTTGTAGTTCAGTTGTAGTTTAGTTGTAGTTCAGTTGTAGTTCAGTTGTAGTTCAGTTGTAGTTCAGTGGTCTCTTTTCTCTTCTTCTCTGTGCTCCTATTCAAATCAATCCCAGACAGGACTCTGCTGCTTTAGTCTCCATGTTTCCAGGAAGAGTGGGGACCAGAAGACGACTGGAAACCACAAGTGAACACAAGTGACGGAGCAAAAAGTGTCGGATGGTGCCGCTAGCTAAAATTGCTCGAGTGAAATAAATCAATTTCGTATCAATCCGACATTGACAAAGACGAAAATGAAGGGAATTTTATCCATAATTTTTATCTGTTTTAGTTAGTTTTGTAAACACACAATACAGTTTCAGTTAGTTATGGTTATTTTCTTTAATTCTAGTTACATTTATTTCAGTTAATGAAAATGTTTTTACAGTTCTAGTTTGGGTCATTTCGTTAGTTTTCGTTAACGATAATAACGTTGGTTTGTTGTTTCTCCAAAACGAGCATAAACAGGAAACGTGGTTTAAACCAAATGAAACTTCGTCTGAACCCAACGTCGGTGAAACGGTCGTTTGTCTTCAGATTCGACCAGAACATTAGAGACATTTCCCTTTTATAATGTTGGTGAGACAGAAAAATCAAAGAACTGACTCTTGTTAGAAAAAGGCTTCAGTTAAAAGAAAACTAACGGCTTCTTCTGCTTGGACTCCTCACTGGACTCCATTACCCACAAAGCTTTGCTACTCGGAGCTCCGTATGCTGAGGAATGTGCTCTGTAACCTCTGTAACCATGACAACGACCCGTCACTGTGACATCACGTGTTTGTAGGCACAGGAAGCTCTCCCATTGGTCCGTTTGTTCCCACCGCAGGCCAATCACAGGCCCTGAAGTCAGAGGTCAAAGGTCAAAGGGCAGGGGCGTAGTCAAAGTCTGGGACAGTGGAGGTCAAAGGTGAAGGCCAGAAAACCTCAGATCATTAGCTTTGACATTAGCCATTAGCATGTTAGCCGGGGCTTTCAGTATCAGTTTGAATTACAGTTAGAGTTAGCTGTAAATATCTGCAAATTAAATCAAATCAAACAAATACAAGTTTAAAACGTGTGTTTCATTCAACATTTTAAATTAACGTCAGCGCTAACATTAAGCTAACACGAAAACAGCTTTAATCATCATACGCAGTAAAGTAGATGCTAAAGGCTAAAAATGGTAAAAAACAGTGTGACGTAAATGCCACATGTTAAAATCTGTCATGTAAATGTAGCACAACAGCTAATTAGCATGTCAGTAGTAGGCATGTTCTACACATGAAGAAATAAAATTTAAATGGAATGTGTCATAGACGTTATTGAATAAATGTATGAAATGAGAGCATTCACATTTTTTATGACGAATAAATGTAGTTTTTTTTCTTTTGAGAGCAGACAGTAGTAAACTCATAGTAGCTAATGGACTACTAGCAGACTGACTGATGAGGCTAACGAGCTAGTAGGAGATGGCATGCAAAGCTAACAGGCTAGTAGAAGATGGGATGTAAAGCTAACGGGCTAGTAGCAAACGGAATGTAAAGCTAAAAGACTAGTAGTAGACGAAATGCAAAGCTAACGGGCTAGTAGCAAACTAAACGTAAAGCTAACAGGCTAGTAGCAGACTGAACGGAAAGCTAACAGGCTAGTAGCAAACAGAATGTAAAGCTAACAGGCTAGTAGCAGACTGAATGTAAAGCTAACAGGCTAGTAGCAAACGGAATGTAAAGCTAACAGGCTAGTAGCAGACTGAACGTAAAGCTAACGGGCTAATGTTGCATTTCCAAGTGCGTTCTGTCGTTGTAAACCAAAGCTCCAGATGTTGATGATAAACCTCTGGATTTATCGTAGATCTTCTAGTGTTCAGTAACTTTCGTATTTGGACGAAGTGCTTTTATTTCTAAAAAGTTTGATTTTTTTAACTGTTGAACCTTCATGAATGAACTCATAAATATTTTCTCCTCCATGTTCAATGCGACGCCTTTTGAATGTGTTTTGAAACTGGAGTTTTTGAAACTGAACTTTATTTCAACTATAAACCTGCGAACAGGTTTGGTTTCCACGAAGACATCAGATCCTTTTAATGACGTAATCGTGGTGTAAAATCCGAACTCTATCAAATATCGTCTCAGATTACCAGGTTTTCACTTCCTGTCGCCGACACTTGTTCTTCACTCAGTTTGAGTTCACATCAGTTCTTTGGTTTTTTTGTGTCTTTTTAATCCAGTCTGTCGGACCCGGGTCAGGACTGTGGTGGCTTTCTGTAGTGAGCATCCGGCCCGGTTCCGGTACCGGATCCAAAGGCCCGGTTGGTGATCATTGACTCCGACATGTTTATGACGGCGGCGGTGTTTGATCTAAACTAACGAACCCACGCTAGTGATTCACCGACTGTGAAAATGGAAACGTCCTGAAGTCGTGTTTTTATCGAAAATCTGCGACGTTTCAGTCGAACGTAACGATGTTTTCTCTTTGTTACCGATCAATCGGTAAACGTCAAATGGACCTAAATCTGCAATCGATGTAATTGATACGTTAAATGTTCTGAGGCCGACCTGTGCGTCTGGAGTCAGAGGTCAGAGGGGGGGGGCAGGGCAGGAGGGCGGGGTCAGAGGTCGGAGGGTGGGGTCAGAGGTCAAATGGTGGGACAGGGCAGGAAGGCAGGGTCAGATGGTGGGGTCAGAGGGGGGTCAGAGGTCATAGGTCAGATGGTGGACTTGGAGAAGGACACTCGCAGGTGCTGGTTGTGGTCCAGCTGTCGGTCGTGAAGCGTCACCAGAGCCTCGATGGCCTCGTCCACCGACGCCAGCTGCATCAGCGCCATCTTCCTGTCCTTCCTGTGAGCCAATCAGAGCACAGGACGTCAGCCAATCAGAACGCACGCCACCACGACGGACAACCTCACCGACCAATCAGAAACAGAGACTCACTGGAAAAACTTGAAGGCTTTGACGGTGAATCCACCGGAGGAGAAGAGATCCTTCAACACGTCCTCTGTCACTGAAGAACTGGAAACAAACAGGTAAACAAACAGGTAAACAAACCTGTACACACACACAGATAAACAAACAGGTAAACAAACCTGTACACACACACAGGTAAACACAGGTAAACAAACAGGTAAACACATGTAAACAGGTAAACAAACCCATACACAAACAGGTAAACACAGGTAAACAGGTAAACAGGTAAACAAACCTGTACACACACAGGTACACACAGGTAAACAAACAGGTAAACACAGGTAAACAAACCTGTACACACACAGGTAAACAAGGTGTTTTTGTGCATTTAGTTTGTTGTTCATTTTGTTTCTTTTGTTTGTTTTTGTTGCTTTAGTTGATTCTTTTGTTTGTTTTTTAAACAGTGGAAGAAACGCTGTTCTAACACTCGTGCTCTTACGGGATGTTGGACAGGTGCAGCGTCGCTGATGGGGGGAAGATGTTGTTGAAGTTTTTGGAGCCGGGCTTTTTGAAGCGGTGGAGGGCGGAGCCTGCGTAGTCCCGGGTCAGCGCCTGCTCCTCCTGGCCCGCCGCCCCTCGAGGCAGCTGCACCACCGGGTGTTTGGACAGCGTCACCCGGATGACGTTACCATGGAGACGCTGGCCGTTCAGGTGGCTCATGGCTGTCGGGGACACAAACACAACACGGGTCAGCCATTTTAACGATCGATCGGATCAATGACGGGATCAATGACGGACGGACGGCGAACTGACCCAGCTGAGCCTGCGTGGCGTCGCTCATCTGGACCAAAGCGTTCTCCTTCTTATTGAAGAGGATTTTAACCCTTTGGACGTCCCCGTAGACACCTGCGAAAACAACAACAACCACACAGGAGGTCAGCAAGCCCCGCCTCCCACCGCCACAGGAGGTCACCAAGCCCCGCCTCCCACTGCCAGGTCCACCTACCCTAACCCTGAACCAGATCTATAATAGATAGATACTGTAGATCTATAATAGACACTGTAGATCTATAATAGATAGATACTGTAGATCTATAATATATACTGTAGATCTATTATAGATAGATACTGTAGATATATAATGGATACTGTAGATCTATAACAGATACTGTAGATCTATAATAGATAGATACTGTAGATCTATAATAGACACTGTAGATCTATAATAGATACTGTAGATCTATAATAGATACTGTAGGTCTATAATAGATACTGTAGATCTATAACAGACACTGTAGATCTATAATATATACTGTAGATCTATTATAGATAGATACTGTAGATCTATAATAGATACTGTAGATCTATAATGATACTGTAGATCTATTATAGATAGATACTGTAGATATATAATGGATACTGTAGATCTATAATGTGTAGATACTGTAGATCTATAACAGATACTGTAGATCTATAATAGATACTGTAGATCTATAACAGATACTGTAGATCTATGATAGAAAGATACTGTAGATCTATAATATATACTGTAGATCTATTATAGATAGGTACTGTAGATATATAATGGATACTGTAGATCTATAATATGTAGATACTGTAGATCTATAATAGATAGTGTAGATCTATAACAGATGACAGACTCACCTGTCTCCTATGTAACTATGTTTCACTCATATTTTACATGTATATATAGTCATTATTATATTATAATAGGATACATAGTTATTTTAATTGTCATATTGATATTTGTCTAGTACATGACCTCTGACCCCATGACAAGAAGCAGCAAAAACTGTTAGAAACATGTGACGTGTTGAATCAAACATCAGACAGTGAACAGAAGGATGTTCAGAGTCAAAGGAAGAGCAGACTGAATTAAAACCACCGCTCTGGTTTACAGACGCCGTTTAAAACCCACCGCTCTGATTTACAGACGCCGTTTTAAAACCACCGCTCTGGTTTACAGACGCCGTTTAAAACCACCGCTCTGGTTTACAGACGCCGTTTAAAACCACCGCTCTGGTTTACAGACGCCGTTTAAAACCACCGCTCTGGTTTACAGACGCCGTTTAAAACCACCGCTCTGGTTTACAGACGCCGTTTAAAACCACCGCTCTGGTTTACAGACGCCGTTTGGACCTGAACCTGTCGTTTTTCTTGCTGTTCATACGTTACTGTCGTATGGGTGGATTCTTACCGAACAGGATGAAGAGGCAGTGAGGAGAGACGCTCTGAAACGACAAACACAGTCCGTTAAACAGGAAAGAGCTCTGATTGGCCGGCTGACCTCAGGACACGTGTGACCTCTGACCTCTGGGTTCAGGTTGGACACCAGCAGCACCGAGTGGACAGCAGGGGGCGCCATCTGGAGGGCAACCCGAGGAGGAGACACCAAGGAACCAGGAACGACTGGTACTGAGACACCTGGAGACACAACCGTCCAATCAGAGCACAGACAGAGACACAGCCGTCCAATCAGAACACAGACAGAGACACAGCCGTCCAATCAGAACACAGACAGAGACACAGCCGTCCAATCAGAACACAGACAGAGACACAACCGTCCAATCAGAACACAGACAGAGACACAGCCGTCCAATCAGAACACAGACAGAGACACAGCCGTCCAATCAGAACACAGACAGAGACACAACCGTCCAATCAGAACACAGACAGAGACACAACCGTCCAATCAGAGCACAGACAGAGACACAACTGTCCAATCAGAACACAGACAGAGACACAGCCGTCCAATCAGAACACAGACAGAGACACAGCCGTCCAATCAGAACACAGACAGAGACACAGCCGTCCAATCAGAACACAGACAGAGACACAACTGTCCAATCAGAGCACAGACAGAGACACAACTGTCCAATCAGAACACAGACAGAGACACAGCCGTCCAATCAGAACACAGAGACACAACTGTCCAATCAGAGCACAGACAGAGACACAACCGTCCAATCAGAGCACAGACACACACACAACTGTCCAATCAGAGCACAGACACACACACACACACAACTGTCCAATCAGAGCACAGACAGAGACACAACTGTCCAATCAGAACACAGACAGAGACACAGCCATCCAATCAGAACACAGACAGAGACACAGCCGTCCAATCAGAACACAGACAGAGACACAGCCGTCCAATCAGAACACAGACAGAGACACAACTGTCCAATCATAACACAGACAGAGACACAGCCGTCCAATCAGAGCACAGACAGAGACACAGCCGTCCAATCAGAACACAGACAGAGACACAGCCGTCCAATCAGAACACAGACAGAGACACAACTGTCCAATCAGAGCACAGACAGAGACACAACTGTCCAATCAGAACACAGACAGAGACACAACTGTCCAATCAGAGCACAGACAGAGACACAGCCGTCCAATCAGAACACAGACAGAGACACAGCCGTCCAATCAAAACACAGACAGAGACACAACTGTCCAATCAGAGCACAGACACACACACACAACTGTCCAATCAGAGCACAGACAGAGACACAGCCGTCCAATCAGAACACAGACAGAGACACAACTGTCCAATCAGAGCACAGACAGAGACACAACTGTCCAATCAGAGCACAGACAGAGACACAACCGTCCAATCAGAACACAGACAGAGGCACAACTGTCCAATCAGAGCACAGACAGAGACACAACCATCCAATCAGAACACAGACACATACAAGTGTCCAATCAGAGCACAGACACACACACAGAATCGTCCAATCAGAGCAGTTCTTGTGTCTCAGGTGCGTCTCACCTGTGTGTTGGTGGAAGGTAGGGGGAAAGCTGTGGCTCCGTACGGCGGCAGGGCCACACCTGAAACAAATAGAGGTCAGAGGTCATGTGAGGCGTCTGTGGTGGCGTGGGGGGGGGTGGGGCGGTGGGCGGTCTTACCGAAGGCGGCGGTGGGCTCCAGCTCTCCGGTCGGCCAGGTCGGCTCTGGTGAAAGTCCGGCTCTTGTCGTTGTTGTACTTGACGTTGAGCGCGCTCAGTTTGGAGAAGTCGATGCGAAGCGTGCAGCAGTTGTTGTAGATGTTCTGACCGTCCAGCGCCTGACGCCGGACGCCACGCACGAACAAACACACACAAACACCACGAAGACGAGCTCCGTTAAGATCCAGTTCATAGTCACACTTTCATCCAGTTCATGTGACACAAACAGAACACACTTATGTTTATTTAGACCAGCTCTGTATTTATTTACTACCCCACCCCGTTCGGTTTGTTTGTTTGTTTGTTTGTTTAACACTTTAGCAGCAAAACTATTGGTTGAATTCATACCAGACTGGGTTCACAGATTACCACTGACCCAGAATAGATATGATTACATTTTGGGAAAAGTAGGTCAAAGTTAAAAAAATTTTTTTTTTTTTTTTTTTTTTTTTAAATCTTCCCATTTATGAATGGGACGGGGGCGGGGTTTGTTGTGCCTGGCACCACTTGTTTATTCTATTTAACCTTTATTTAACCAGGTAAATTAGTTGAGAACTAATTCTCATTTTCAACAAGTGTTCAGAGAACGCAAACCTCCGCCAAGCACCCCAAACAGTGTGCATGCGTGGATTGACTATTTCTTTTTAAAGTATGGATGTGCAAAACAAATTTCATCATGATATTTCACAAATTGCATTTTTTATGATTTTTTGAAAATGGTGCATAAAAAATAACAAAAGTCAACAGAGCGGAGCGGAAGAGAAATGAAGTGGAACCATATTTGGTACAAAGTTGAATCTTGGTCCCAGTCATGTGTCTGTCCAATTAGATTCAATTCACATCAATATTAGTTGAGTTCTAATTTTAAATGTGTGGGAAATGGGATTTTCAATGTTCAGTGTAAATGTCCACAGAGTCCACATTCCACAGTGGATGTGGACAATTTAGTTCCACATACAAGAGACTGTTCTAAGCTACAGGTGGATCCAACTGGAGGAGAAGCGGAGTCATTTGGAATTTTGGATGAATTTTGCAGCGTGTATGTGTGAGCGTGTATATGTGAGTGTGTATGTGTGAGCGTGTATATGTGAGTGTGTATGAGTGAGTGTGTATGAGTGAGTGTGTATATGTGAGTGTGTATGAGTGAGTGTGTATGAGTGAGTGTGTATGAGTGAGTGTGTATGAGTGAGTGTGTATGTGTGAGCGTGTATATGTGAGCGTGTATGAGTGAGTGTGTATGAGTGAGTGTGTATGAGTGAGTGTGTATGTGTGAGCGTGTATGAGTGAGTGTGTATGAGTGAGCGTGTATATGTGGGTGTGCATGTGTGAGTGTGTATGAGTGAGTGTGTATGTGTGAGTGTGTATGTGTGAGTGTGCATATGTGAGTGTGTATGAGTGGGTGTGCATGTGTGAGTGTGTATGTGTGAGTGTGCATGTGTGAGTGTGTATGAGTGAGCGTGTATGTGTGGGTGTGCATGTGTGAGTGTGTATGTGTGGGTGTGCATGTGTGTGTACGTGTGGGTGTGCATGTGTGAGTGTGTACGTGTGGGTGTGCATGTGTGAGTGTGTATGTGTGAGCGTGTATATGTGGGTGTGCATGTGTGGGTGTGCATGTGTGAGTGTGTACGTGTGGGTGTGCATGTGTGAGTGTGTATGTGTGGGTGTGCATGTGTGGGTGTGCATGTGTGAGTGTGTACGTGTGGGTGTGCATGTGTGAGTGTGTATGTGTGGGTGTGCATGTGTGAGTGTGTATGTGTGAGCGTGTATATGTGGGTGTGCATGTGTGGGTGTGTATGTGTGAGTGTGTATGTGTGGGTGTGCATGTGTGAGTGTGTATGTGTGGGTGTGCATGTGTGAGTGTGTACGTGTGGGTGTGCATGTGTGAGTGTGTACGTGTGGGTGTGCATGTGTGAGTGTGTATGTGTGAGTGTGTATGTGTGGGTGTGCATGTGTGGGTGTGCATGTGTGAGTGTGTACGTGTGGGTGTGCATGTGTGAGTGTGTATGTGTGGGTGTGCATGTGTGAGTGTGTATGTGTGGGTGTGCATGTGTGAGTGTGTATGTGTGGGTGTGCATGTGTGAGTGTGTATGTGTGAGTGTGCATGTGTGAGTGTGTACGTGTGGGTGTGCATGTGTGAGTGTGTATGTGTGAGCGTGTATATGTGGGTGTGCATGTGTGAGTGTGTATGTGTGGGTGTACATGTGTGGGTGTGCATGTGTGAGTGTGTACGTGTGGGTGTGCATGTGTGAGTGTGTATGTGTGGGTGTGCATGTGTGAGTGTGTATGTGTGAGCGTGTATGTGTGAGCGTGTATGTGTGGGTGTACATGTGTGGGTGTGCATGTGTGAGTGTGTACGTTTGGGTGTGCATGTGTGAGTGTGTATGTGTGGGTGTGCATGTGTGAGTGTGTATGTGTGAGCGTGTATATGTGGGTGTGCATGTGTGAGCGTGTATATGTGGGTGTGCATGTGTGGGTGTGTATGTGTGAGTGTGTATGTGTGGGTGTGCATGTGTGAGTGTGCATGTGTGAGTGTGTATGTGTGGGTGTGCATGTGTGAGTGTGTATGTGTGAGCGTGTATATGTGGGTGTGCATGTGTGGGTGTGTATGTGTGAGTGTGTATGTGTGGGTGTGCATGTGTGAGCGTGTATATGTGGGTGTGCATGTGTGGGTGTGTATGTGTGAGTGTGTATGTGTGGGTGTGCATGTGTGAGTGTGTATGTGTGGGTGTGCATGTGTGAGTGTGTATGTGTGGGTGTGCATGTGTGAGTGTGCCCGTGACCTACCGCCTTGGCGTGCTGAGCGTGCACGGTGTCGCTGAACTGCAGCAGAGCCTGAAACTGGTTGTTTCTGGTGAATGTGATGATCTTCAACACGGAGCCGAACTTACTGAAAATCTGCAAAAGGAAGTGACATCACTGTGACATCACATCCACATAATCAATACATATCAATATGTCTGTGTGGTCTGTGTCCCTCTGTGTCTGTCCAGTGTCAGTCCCAGTCCAGTCCCAGCGTCAGTCCCAGTCCAGTCCCAGTGTCTGTCCCAGTCCAGTCCCAGCGTCAGTCCCAGTCCAGTCCCAGTCCCAGTCCAGTCCCAGCGTCAGTCCCAGTCCAGTCCCAGTCCCAGTCCCAGCGTCAGTCCCAGTCCAGTCCCAGTCCAGTCCCAGTCCAGTCCCAGCGTCAGTCCCAGTCCAGTCCCAGCGTCAGTCCCAGTCCAGTCCCAGTGTCTGTCCCAGTCCAGTCCAGTGTCAGTCCCAGTCCAGTCCCAGTCCCAGTCCAGTCCAGTCCCAGTCCAGTCCCAGTCCCAGCATCAGTCCCAGTCCAGTCCCAGTCCCAGTCTGTCCTCTCTCACCTGCTGCAGGACCTCCAGAGTCACTGGGTAGAACAGGTTTTCCACTATGATCCTCAGGACTGGACTCTGGGCTGGAGCGAAGGCCCGCTCCTCACCTCCGGACGCCATGTTCCCAGAATGCACCGCTGCTGAACTGATGGCGTGCAGCGCCCCGTGGGTTCTCTGTTCACAAACTTTGTGTAAATGCGCACGTTTACACCAGACACCACATGTTTGATGAGGACTGGTTTAAAATGTCACTGATACAGAAGAGGAAGAAGACCACTGGAAAAAATACACAAGAACTACAGTCCAGTATAGACTTTAGAGGATTATTATTATTATTATTATTATTATTATTATTATTCTGAGATTAAAGACAGAATTCAGACTTTTGTCTCAGAATTCAGACAAAAACATCCTGACATTCAGGCAGAGTATGACTTGAGCTTTAGGAAGTGCAGGAGGAGTGAAGCAGGCTGACATAAGGACAGATTTAGGCGACTTTTGACACATCCGATGGTTCCTGTTCAACGAGCAAAAGGAAGGGAAACAGACACCAGCGGCTTTTTCTTCAAATGTACAGACATGACTTTCAAAACAGAAGATTCACTCACCTTTAGTTCATCTGAGGAAAAAGTCCAAATTCTGGGATTAAAGTCAGAATTCAGACTTTTGTCTCAGAATTATAATAAAAATCGGACCAATGGTCCTGTATCTTAGCGGCCAAATTCAAAGCTTTGGGAAATGTATCCAGATTCATTTATTCTCCCCCAGTTCTGTGTATTTATTCTATTACAGAAATAGTCCATGTTTTGCTCATATTCAATCAGATCTGTCAAAAATTCAAATTCACACTTGATATCATTGATACTGATTTATTGGATCAATCCACTTCCTATCTCTTATAATGGGAAAATTTTTTCAAAGTGGCACCAAATCCAGAATCAGATCCAAATAATTTCAATCCCTTGTGTTGACATCATCATACAGAAGCTGTAGACCAAGTTTGAAGTCAATCAGAACTGGAGTTTTAGAGAAGAGGACGATTGAAAGTTTTGTAACGGACGACAGACGACGACGACGACGACAGACGACGACGACAGACGACGACGACAGACGACGACGACAGACGACGACGACAGACGACGACGACGACAGACGACGCTGCTGGACACCGCATGATGACAATAGCTTATGGCCTGTCGGCCATAAGCTAGAAAACATATATTGGACCTTAATTTTTTTTTCCTCTTCTGTACTTTGTCATTAACGGATACTGCAAAAAAAAAAAAAAAAAAAACATCCTATTTCTGATCAGTTTAAGTTAAAGATGATTGTTATAAAAGAACCCTGACTGTATCTAATAACAGTTAAAGGTCACCAGGACCAGGAGACAGGGTTTAAAGGTCAGCAGGACCAGGAGACAGGGTTAAAGGTCAGCAGGACCAGGAGACAGGGTTAAAGGTCAGCAGGACCAGGAGACAGGGTTAAAGGTCACCCGTTCTGATGCATACCAGACTCTGCGATCTAAATATTGCGAACGTCCGTATTTGATCATGTTAGCTCCCGTTTAGTTCCAGTTTAAAATTCATTTCTGTGACACATGTGTGCAGTGAAATGGGTGGGGCCAGTGCTCACCTGATTGGTCAGGTTGTCGGTCTTCAGCTCCCGGTGGGTGGAGTACTGGATGAAGACTGGCTGGTTTCTGACGGTGGGCGTGGCCGAGGTGTAGTAGTTCACCATGGTAACGGCTGCTTCCTCTGACGCCATCTCTAAAAACGCCTGAAAGACCAGAACACGAAAACCTGTTAGTGTCCACGTATGTGAGACAGCTGGGCTCACATGGACCTGTCTCACCCATCTCCTGTCTCACCCTCCTGTCTCACCTGTCTCCTGTCTCACCTGTCTCCTGTCTCACCCACCTGTCTCCTGTCTCGCCCATCTGTCTCACCCTCCTGTCTCACCCGTCTCCTGTCTCACCCACCTGTCTCACCCTCCTGTCTCACTGTCTCCTGTCTCACCCACCTCTCTCACCCCCTGTTCTCCTGTCTCCACCCACCTGTCTCCTGTTCACCCTCCTGTCTCACCTGTCTCCTGTCTCACCCACGTGTCTCACCCGTCTCCTGTCTCACCTCCTGTCTCACCTGTCTCCTGTCTCATCACCCACCTGTTCTCCTGTCTCACCCACCTGTCTCCTGTTTCACCCTACTGTCTCACCTGTCTCCTGTCTCACCCCGGTCTCACCCGTCTCCTGTCTCACCCTCCTGTCTCACCTGTCTCCTGTCTCACCCACCTCTCTCACCCACCTGTCTCCTGTCTCACCCACCTGTCTGCCTGTTTTCACCCTCCGTCCTCCCTGTCTCCTGTCTCACCCCCGTGTCTCACCCGTCTCCTGTCTCACCCTCCTGTCTCACCTGTCTCCTGTCTCACCCCCGTGTCTCACCCGTCTCCTGTCTCACCTGTCTCCTGTCTCACCCACCTCTCTCACCCCCTGTCTCCTGTCTCACCTACATGGTTCTAGCCCTTAGCGTTATTAGCTTGCTAACCGGCCAAAGGGCAGAGCCCAAGCCAGGACTTCCTGTTCCGTGACCTCGGTCGGTAGCTGACGCAGGTGAAGACCCGGGAGGGGACGAACTGAGCACGCTCAGAGACACACAGCCTGTCAGTGCCATCCACTGTGGACAGACAGACAGACAGACAGACGGTCAGGTCACATTTTTTTTTCCAACTTTACTGAAAACATTTGCGTGTACAATACATAATTTTGAACAACAAATAACAAGATGTCAAAAAGGAAAAAGCATTTCAGCAAAAAGTTTAAGAAATACTGCATAGATGTAAAGACACAAAGCAGAATAGACAATAATAGTATAAAAAGTAAATAAATAAAAATAAGATTTAACAAATATAAATAAATAAATGCATCAGAGAGTTCAGTCCAGTATTAAAGAATGTTTTATAAATTGCCAGGGTGTTAGAGCTTTTTTTTATTATAGATAAATTCTAAAGATTAATATATTTTTCAAATTCCAATAGGAAGATTTTAAAATGTGGGTGTGTTTTTGGGTCTATTTATTTTTTATGTATATGAAATTTTCCAAATAAAATGAACAAATTTGCAACAAATTCTAAATTGTGAATGTCATGTTTAAAATACGTAATTACATTTTGGATGTTATAGTTATCTTTTCATTTACTTTTAAATATGATATATTTTTCAGTTTTGGACCAGAAATTAGAAGAGTGTTCACACAGAAGAATAAGTGTAGAGTAGTTTCAGAGCAAGAATGACAAAAGTTACACATTCTTCCACATCACAAAATTGAGACAAATAGTGTTGGAGGGAATATCCAGACGGTCAGGTCACATGACCACAGATGTGTCAGGTGGATGAGGCAGACAGGTGGGACTCACCTGTGGGCAGGTGGGAGGAGCTCATGATCGCAGAGCAGCAGACAGAAGAAACCCACTCTGATTCCTGAGGAGACGGTGATCAATAATCAATAATCAGATCAGCAGGTGTGTCTACACAGGTAACATGAAAGCTGATTGGTTCATTAATGAGGTTTGAATAATAAAATAAAACATTTCAATAACTGGTTTAATTATGAACTATTATGTTATTATGCTATTACTGACGTCATCAAATATTTGAAATTTCTTTGAAGGATTCTCTGTTCCAGTCTGTTTGTGTCTAAACCGACACTAGGGCTGTGCAATCAGCAAGAATCTGGTGATATGATACAGATCACAATACTAGGATCACAATGTGATATACCACGATATATCGTGATTACTGTTTAAAAAGGCAAATTTTATTGGTTTTGTTTCTTTATTAAAAGATTATTTCCTGGCAAACTTGAATTACAGCAGAAATCTGCACAAATACTAAACATATTTTTATTTGATCAGAGCAGGAAACACAGGACCAGGGTCATAAATGTTCCAACTGTGTTAAACCTGAAATTCTGTTTTACAGACATTCCAGTTTCAGATCCTGTTCAAATGTTCAGATTCTATTAGTTCACAACTAACATCAGAACAGGATTTGAGTTCATCCAAACAGATGAACTCCCATCTGCCTCTCAGACAGAAAAACAGTGCTTTTAGGAGGACTCAAAAAACATTATTTAATAAAACAGTGTTAAATAATAAGAAATAAGATATAAATAATAAAGAAAAACAAAAATGAACCACTGCCATATATCTGCATTTGAATAAATACCTAAAATATTGATACAGTACTTTTTTAATAATTGTGAAATGAAATATCATGATATATTGCAGAACTGATAGTTTCTTACAGCCCTAGTCTTTGTTGATGTAATTATTACAGTAAAGGAATCCTTCTGTCCTAAATAAACCCATAAATAAAGGTGTTCCAGGTACAAACGGAACCGGACAAACCGACACTGACACAACTACACCGAACTCACGGCGGAGACGCTGCTATCGCGGGATTTCACCTCTTCAAACCTCGCCGCTCTTCGCTCGCGACACTTTCAACTAAATCAAACGCAGAAACGGCGAACAGAGCGACAGACGGCGCGTGAGGCGCGGAACACGACACGCACTGAGGAAGGGGGGGGCGCGTGGCGGGGTGACGGTCCAGTCAACAAGTAACAACAACAACAACACAACAACAGGCGGAGGGTGGGACTGACCGCCAAGAGCCTCGCGCAGGTGCGGTTCAATCGCCAAGGAAACACGGCTGTGAAAAAAACAAAAAAAAAAAAAACACGCGGCGGGAAACACGATTCCGGTCCAGTGGGGATTTCCCGCGCTCACCCGTCCATGGTCCGCGTGGAGGAAGAGGAGGAAAAGAGCACGAGGAAGAGCCGTCCCGGTCCGCGAGCCTCCCGCGCCGCTCCGCAGCCACCGTGGAGAACAACGAGCTCACTTCCTGTTTGGTGACGTCATTGCATAACATGGCGGTGGCGGAAGGAGCGATCAGTGATCAATATGAGGAATCGATCAGAAGACGTGATTATTGTTTTTATTTATGTAGGACTGTCATTTGTTTTTTTTGTTTTTTTATATACTAACTTCAGCTCATGAACGTCATCCATGATGTGAGTCCTCTGAGGTCACATGACATCCTAGTGTTTGATGTTTACACCTACTTAATTAATTAATCACATCAGAACTGGTGTTATTGATCCTCTGGGAAATCCCCTGATCTCATTCATTATAATGAGGTGGTGGTGGGGGGGGGGTCTGTGCCCCCCCACCACCACCACCCAGACAAACACCAGACAGACATTCACCCAATACAGTTTAGTTTGTGGTTTTCATGTAAGATTGAAACATTTGGAGTAATATCAGTATTTTCTTTTTTTTTCTGTGACATAAAACTACACCTAGAATATAGTTTTACTGGGGGGGGGGGTTTACATTCTACTGTAAATAAACACAGATGAACTGTTGAGGTAGAAGAAGTAGCATCAAACATCTGAACATGAACAGACAGTGAGTGATTCCAGAACACACATCAGAACATTCAGTGTAAATGTAGAATGAAGCTGGTACAGTCAGTCTGGTGGTTACCATGGCGATTCCCTCTGCTCCATCCACAGGTCAACCAAGTGGAAACAGGATTCCACTGAAAACCGAAGCAGGTTAAAAAAAACAAAAAAAAAACAAACAAACCGTCAGCCAGATGCCCCCCCCCCCCCCCGACACAGACGGACATGGTTCTGAATTGATTTACCACTATTCCATTGATCCAATATCGATTTGATTCAGTATTAACTAAATGATTCAGATTCATTTTGAGCTGTAATCTGATTATTTGACTTCTGCAGACATGCACACATCAACACTGGGATCAATACTGATATTAGAAAGGACATGAATATGACATTTCATCAGTAAATGGATGAATGTGCTCTGAAATAATGACCACAAACAGTTCCACAGTGGATCAGAACAGACCTTCTGCATCAGCTTTATTCTGGTTTGTACCACCCCACCCCCCCAAACAAACTATGTAAGTAAGTACATTTTATTTATAGAGCACTTTCACAGACAGAGTCACAAAGTGCTTTATCAAGTCAAATCAGAATCAAATCCAGTTTACAGACCCAGGCAGAATCCTCCAGGAGCAAACATGAGTGAGTGGTGACAGTGGAAGGAAAAAGGAGCTTTAACAGCAGAAACCTGGAGCAGAGCCAGACTCCTGCAGGATGGACGAGTGACAGGACCAAGTTGGGGTTAAAGAGAGAGAGTAAAGGAGGAGAAAAGAGAGAGCGATAGAGATATAGAGAGACTGGGGGGGTGCACATGGGAGTACTTATGATGAATACATAGTGTAATCAGTTTGTGGTGTGGTCCTGGGTCAGGTGGGAGACTGAAAAGCCTGTTTGAACAGGAGGGTTTTCAGTGTGTTTTTTAAAGCTCTCTCCAGAGTCCCATGGACCGCAGGTGTAGAGGCAGGTCATTCCATAGACGTGGTCCACAGCTTTAAAGGACCTGTCACCACGTGTGCTATGTTGGGCCCTTGGTACAAGAAAGTCACTGGAAACAATATGTCAGAGCTGAGGGGGGTTTAAGCGGTCCGTGATAGTCCTCTCCTGTTCCTCTAACTCCACACCTGTGTCTCAGTGTGGATCCAGGTTCATATTCCTAGACCCCCCTCAGAGAGCCTCTGCTGACCAGATGGTCCGGGGCCGGTCCCTCCACACCGCAGGTTCCACTGAAGACCTCCCATGGGGGGGTTTCCCCTCCTGCATCAGAACCATTGTGAGCAAAACCAAGTCGCCCCGTCTCCCCCATGGGCTCGTGAGATGGAGCCAGCCTGCGCCTCTGCATCGGTGGTACCTGGGTCAGGTACTCATGGTCCTGCTCTGAAAAATCCATCTCATCCACTATAAGGTGATTCTGCAAAATTAAAGTAAAATGGAGCCCAGCCCTAGACCTGTATGTGGAGGACGTTTGGATAAAACCGTGACACAGTGACGGTGAGCGCCCCCCCCCCCCCATCACTGATGTTGACTGTCTGCTGCCCCCCCCCCCCACACACACACACAGTTAAGAACCACTGGTGCAGGCCACAGTTTTTGCTCATATGTGGACAGACGGACGGACAGACGACCACCTGAGGACAGTACCCTACAGTGGGTGTGGCTGAGGGTAAAAACTGTCAGTTTAATGACATGTTTTAATCCTGTTGTGTCTGTTTGGTCTGGACCAGCATCTGCTGCAGGTGGAACACCATAAACCACTGGAATGGACTAAAATACAGGAACTGAGCTGTAAACTCATGCCTCTGACAGACAGACACTCTAATAAACAGTTTACAGGTTCACTGGTCATCAAGTGTTTGCATCCAAAGTGAGATGAAATGAGTTTGAGGCATCATTAATAATAATCATAATCATCATCATAATTATCATCATCATAATAATGAATTAATTCAAAATGTACTTCTCATCTTAGACAGATTCTTAACAGATGATGTCAAATCCAATGGTCATATTTATAAAAGAAACGAAGTAAAAAACATAAAACCAAACAAACACAAAACCAATGAACTAAAGGACAAAAAAAAAAAAAAAATACGCACAATAAAATGAACTAAATTTTAAACGTTGTCAATTATATAAAAAATTAAATCCTCCTTTTTGTCTCTGTTCAGGTCCTGGTTCTGGGTCCATGTTCAGGTCCTGGTTCTGGGTCCATGTTCAGGTCCTGGTTCTGGGTCCATGTGAGTTCTGGACTCCAGATCTGAACAGGTGTCACACATCTGTGCCACACGAGACAATCTTTGCGCACATACCGGAAGTTAGCATGTGTATGTCCTACGTCACGTCCGGTCGCCTCGCGCATCTTGAAGTGGGTGAAAGGTGAAAGCAGTCGGACCCGGACCCACGGACCTGGACCTGCGGACTCTGATCGGATCCTTCGTCGGTTCGTTTCGTCACAGAAAACACGATGCTGCAGAACCCGGGTGAGTCCACGAACCCGGACCCAGGACCGAGACCGGACCTGTGTGGTCCGTCCCGGTTCGATAAAATGCGCCGGTTTTCGGGTTCGGATCCGGGTTCTCTGTGTTTGTGTTTATTATTGACCTGTTTATTTGGAGGAAAAGAACCAACAGGAGGAACCAGTGGGTCCAGAACTGACCTCTGACCCCTGGTCATACAGGTGAACTCTGAACCTGGATCCAGAACCCACGACCCCTCAGTACTTATAGAGACTGGATCCACCAGAACCAACATGTTTTAGTTCTAGAGCTGAAACGATTAATCAGCTAGGTGCTTGAAGTGAATGCAAAAATTCACGATTTGATTAATCGATTAAAATTGATTGAAGGTAAATAATTCTATGGCAGTTTTCCTGAACTGAATCTTCTTTGTGCGTCACAATAAGCGTCCGTGTGAAACACAACAGTGGAACCAATGTTTAACACAGAGAAATGAAGGAAACACAGCTGTGATCAGGAGAACTGTGGTTGAATGATTTTTTTTTTTTTTTTTTTTTTTTGATCACTTTGAGTCGATTAATCGTTTGCAGCTCTAATTAGTTCAGTCTAAGTTTATATTCAAAATAAATGACACAAGCGGGTTAAAGACGTAAACAGGTTAAAGACGTAAACAGGTGAAAGACATAACGGGTTAAGATATAAGGGTCATTCCACCTCAATTCAACGGGTTTAGAAGAAATTCGACCATCTTGAATTTGCTTCAAATTTTACCATGTGAAGTTCAACCATGAAAAGTAGCCCAGCCAAATTTCAGACCGATATATCAAATGTATCCAAAGAAAAAAATTCTTGAAGGTACCCCCCTCCTTGCCGTTTTTCAGATTGATATATCAAATACATTTGAAGAAAAAAATTATGAACAGGGTACCCCTCTTGCCGTTTTGGTGCATTCGCGATCGTCTTAAAATGCAGCAGAGTTTAAAGTGCAATATCTCAGTAAGTTTTCTAGCTAAATGCATGAAATTTTCAGTAAAGAATGACTACCAACATATAGATTGCATATGTCTGGTTCTCAATAACATTGTCTTTATTGGGACTGTGTATGACCTTGTGAATCTGGAAAATAAACTTGAAACTTTTATGAACCCCTATATTTATTGACCAATTAAACACAAACCAAATATGATATATTGCAAATAATTACACATCCTTTTACATAAGTATATAGAGTAATCAGATCAGCATTTATTAATGGGTATGATCCTTTTTTGTTGTTGTTTTTGTCATAATAAAATCGCAAAATAACTTTTTCATTAATTTTCACTTTCAAATACCACAGGTATGACAAGGAGTACCAACCAAAAGAACTTATTTTCTGAAAGACCATCACATATGCTTACAAAATGTAAAATTTCATGATGGTTCTAGGACTCTAAAAAAAAAATAAAATCATGTTTTCAAATTTTTTGTAGGTTGAGTCCTAGAACCATCATGAAATTTTACATTTTGTAAGCATATGTGATGGTCTTTCAGAAAATAAGTTCTTTTGGTTGGTACTCCTTGTCATACCTGTGGTATTTGAAAGTGAAAATTAATGAAAAACGTTATTTTGCGATTTTATTATGACAAAAACAACAACAAAAAAGGATCATACCCATTAATAAATGCTGATCTGATTACTCTATATACTTATGTAAAAGGATGTGTAATTATTTGCAATATATCATATTTGGTTTGTGTTTAATTGGTCAATAAATATAGGGGTTCATAAAAGTTTCAAGTTTATTTTCCAGATTTCACAAGGTCATACCACAGTCCCAATAAAGACAATGTTATTGAGAACAGACATATGCAATCTATATGTGGTAGTCATTCTTTACTGAAAATTTCATGCATTTAGCTAGAAAACTTACTGAGATATTGCACTTTAAACTCTGCTGCATTTTAAGACGATCGCGAAATGCACCAAAAACGGCAAGAGGGGTACCCTGTTCATGAATTTTTTCTTCAAATGTATTGATATATCAATCTGAAATTTTGGCTGAGGTGTTTTTTAGTGTTGAACTTTATATGGTAAAAATTTCAAGCAAATCTAAGATGGTCGAGCAGGAGGTACTTGTTGAATTGAGGTGGAATGACCCATAACCCAGTCATGATGCAGTGGTTTAATTGATCTAATCAGCATTTAAAGTTAAATATCATGTTCTGAAAGTGTCTAAATCTGGTCACTTTGATTTCAGTTTTATTTGATGGTTTAGTTCTGTCCAAACACAGCGTCTGAAGATCAAATAACTCAGACTTTTAATTTCACATGCAAAACTATCTGTGAAATAAGAGTCGATTCATACATTACAACGTCAGACTCATTAATACGATTTGTTATAATTAATAGAATTAATTTAATTAGTGGATTAAATACTGAGCATCGGACCATCAGGACATAAAAACATGTCCTCCAGGTTCTGAAGTTGGATTTAAATTTACACGAGTTCACCTGATAAAACAGAACTGTTCCTCAAACTACAGCTGGATTTCATTATATATGTTTAATTATTACCAGCTGTTGTTTAATTATAGTATTTTTTTTTTCACTCTGTGTGTAACGGCTAAATCCACTTTGAATTCCAATCTAAAATCATTTCGGCTCAGCTTTTGGACTCTTCGGTGTGTTTCAGTGCAAACTGTTGTGGCTCCCTTACAGGAAGTTAGCCGGATGTACACTCTTCATCACCGGAGCCAGTCGAGGCATCGGAAAAGCCATCGCCCTGAAAGCCGCTAAAGATGGCGCTAACATCGTCATCGCTGCTAAGACTGCAGAACCACACCCCAAACTCCCAGGAACCATCTATACGGCTGACAGGAGGGTGAGCTAACCGCTAACAGGCTAACATTAACTGTTACTGCACAGAGTGAGAAGCTAATAGGCTAACTACTAACAAGCTAACAATCACTGCCGTTGCACAGGGTGAGTAGCTAACAAGCCTGTATTTACCTGTGTATTTACATGTATATGTACTTGCATATTTACTTGTGTATTTAATTGTATATTTATCTGTGTATGTACTATTTCCTTCTATATTTACATGTATATTCCTTGTATACTTGTGTATGTCCCTCTCAGTGGAGGCTGGTGGGAAGGCGTTGGCCTGTGTCGTAGACATTCGTGATGAGCAGCAGATCGGAGATGCAGTTCAGAAAGCAGTCGATAAGTTTGGAGGTACACCTGTCCAGTTCAGACATGCTCAGTTCACGCTCAGCTACAAACACCTGTGTGTGGTGATGTCATCGCTCTGTCCTTCTCTGATTGGCAGGTATTGATATCCTGGTAAACAACGCCAGTGCCATCAGCCTGACGGGAACTCTGGCCACACCCATGAAGAGGGTGGACCTGATGTTGGGGATCAACCTGAGAGGAACCTACCTGACGTACGCCACTGATCACATGACACATTCGGAACACTGATCACATGACACGTTCAGAACACTGATCACATGACACGTTCAGGACACTGATCACATGACACGTTCAGGACACTGATCACATGACACGTTCAGAACACTGATCACATGACACGTTCAGGACACTGATCACATGACACGTTCAGGACACATTGGTACTCATTCCTCTTTGAATTTCAAACGTCAGCCAGATGAGCGTGTGCACTTTGCCCAAATGTTGATGGGCTGTCGTTAACCACCTGGTACACCGGCCAATGGCAGACATCCGTCCTTAAACACACCGTCTGCTGTTCACGCTCCGCAGGTCGAAGCTCGTCATCCCTCACCTCCTGAAGAGTCGCAGTCCTCACATCCTCAACCTGTCGCCTCCGCTCAACCTCAACCCCATCTGGTTCAAGAACCACACTGGTAACTATGGCAAGCAGCCCACCCCATCCCACCCTGCACATGCTCTGTAACCAGGTGTCTGTTTTTGTTTTAGCGTACACGATGGCGAAGTACGGCATGTCCATGTGCGTCCTGGGGATGGCCGAGGAGTTCAGAGGTCAAATCGCCGTCAACGCCCTCTGGCCCAAAACAGGTCAGTGCCCGAACGTTAGCGAGCGATCACATGCTACATCAGTTAGCACGCTAACCCTGTGTTTGTTGTCGCCACAGCGATCCAGACGGCAGCGATGGACATGCTGGGTGGGGAGGGCGTGGCCAAACAGTGTCGTACGGCCGACATCATGGCGGACGCTGCCTACGCCGTCCTGACACAACCGACCGACTACACGGACACTTCCTGGTGGACGAGGACGTTTTGAAAGGGCAGGGAGTCCAGGACTTTGAGCGTACGCCGTCCAGCCAGGTAGGGCTAATGCTAACTGCCAGGTAAGGGCTAATGCTAACAGTCAGAAGAGGGCTAATACTAACAGCAGGTAAGGGCTAATGCTAACAGTCAGAAGAGGGCTAATGCTAACAGCCAGGTAAGGGCTAATGTAACAGTCAGGTATGGCCTAATGCTAACAGCACAAGAGGGCTAATGCTAACAGCCAGGTAAGGGCTAATGCTAGCAGTCAGAAGAGGCTAATGCTAACAGCCAGGTAAGGGATAATGCTAACAGTCAGACGAGGGCTAATGCTAACGCAGCCAGATATGCTAAGGGCTAAATAACATAGTCAGAAGAGGGCTAATGCTAACACAGCCAGATATGCTAAGGGCTAATGCTAACAGTCAGAACAGGGCTAATGCTAACAGTCAGAAGAGGGCTAATGCTACTCCAGCCAGATAGGCCAGTCTGTCATGTGATCATCATACCGTTCTCTGATTGGTTGGCAGGTCACCTCTGCTGCCAGACTTCTTCCTGGATGAAGCACCGAAACACTCGTCCAGAAAATGGAGGAACACGGTAAAGTGACTGTAAACACACAACAGTATGATACACAACAGGACGACACAACAGGACGACACACAATGACACAACTACCCACACACAGGACTGTTGTCCAGCAGACTACCCAGGTGTGTTACAGGTGTGTGTGTGTGTTACAGGTGTGTGTTACAGGTGTGTTACAGGTGTGTATGTGTGTTACAGGTGTTTGTGTGTGTGTTACAGGTGTGTGTTACAGGTGTGTTACAGGTGTGTGTTGTGTGTGTACAGGTGTTGTGTGTGTGTTACAGGTGTGTGTGTGTTACAGGTGTGTGTGTGTTACAGGTGTGTGTCTGATCTGTCTCACTAGGGGCAACCCCAGCTTTCAAACCCGCCTCCTCCTCGGCCACACCCCCCTCTGCTGGACCAATAGAGAGCACATTTGACGTCATCAGAGGAGTCATCAACGAAGACGTCGTCAAGTCGACACAGGGTGTTTATAAGTTTGACCTGTCAGGTAAATTCAGGGGGTGGGGCTAAAGGAACATGTGGCTGTGTCATGTCTTTTGTCCATATAAGGAGATTGTGTGGACGTGTCTTTTGTCCATATTAGGAGATTTTGTGGACGTGTCTGTAAGGTGTCTTTTGTCCATATAAGGAGCTTGTGTGGGCGTGTCTCTTTTGTCCATATAAGGCGAACATGCCGGCGTCTGGTTCCTGGATCTGAGGAGTGGGTCGGGCAGCGCCGGGCAGGGAGAACCGGCCCTCAAAGCTGACGTCATCATGACGATGGACTCTGGAGATTTCAGCAAGATGTTTGCAGGTTTGTTGTCACCGTGGTAACGCTGAGGTTGAGATGAACAGCAGGTGGTGGTGGTCTGTGGTTTCCGTGGTAGTGATGGTGTGTGGTTTCCATGGTAACCACTGTCCTGTGCAGGTGGTGATGGTCTGTGGTTTCTGTGGTAGTGATGGTGTGTGGTTTCCGTGGTAACCGTTGTCATGTGCAGGTGGTGATGGTGTGTGGTTTCCATGGTAACTGCTGTCCGGTGCCTGTGCCGTTTCAGGGAAGCTGAAGCCCACCATGGCCTTCATGTCGGGGAAGCTGCGCATCAAAGGAGACATGACACTGGCCATCAAACTGGAGAAACTGATGAACCGCATGGCCAAGGCCAAGCTGTGAAGGCCACGCCCACTGGGTCTGGCCCCCCTGCCTTCTGGGCCTGGCCCCGCCCTCTCAGCATGGCCCCGCCTTCTGGGTCTGGCCCCGCCCTCTGCCTTAACAGTGGAAACACACTGAAACTTGTACTAATAATAAAGTCCATAATGAAGACAGCTGGTTTATTAACCATGAGTGACATCACACACTGACACCTGTAGAAGTGGGAGGAGCCTCACACCTCCCACCTGATTTTGTCAAAATGTGAAGTAGGAATAAAAGGATGGGTCCAAATTCAAGTGTGTTTACTGTGTACATGTGTCTGTTATTTCATGTTGAAGGCACCAAGGTCACATGGTCTGAAAGGAGCCCAGTCAGAAGAGAGCTAATGCTAACAGTCGGAAGAAGGCTAAGGCTAATGCTAACAGTCGGAAGAGGGCTAATGCTAACAGTCAGGTAAGAGCTAATGCTAACAGTCAGAAGAGGGCTAATGCTAACAGCCAGGTAAGAGCTAATGCTAACAGTTAGAAGAAGGCTAATGCTAACAGCCAGGTAAGAGCTAATGCTAACAGTCAGAAGAGGGCTAAAGCTAACAGCCAGGTAAGAGCTAATGCTAACAGTCAGAAGAGGGCTAATGCTAACAGCCAGGTAAGAGCTAATGCTAACAGTTAGAAGAGCCCATGTGGGTGTGGCTCTGTGGTACGGAGTTCATGGGGGGGCGGTTCCCACCTGGTGCTGTGTGGACTTTCACATGTGGACGCATAAATTAAACATGTCCAAATGGTTTGTGTACAAGACCTGGATCCAAACCTGAACGCGGTTCCAGGTGGTTCGGATGACTTTAGCATCAGTGGTTCTGGGTCCCAGGTGGGTTTAGTCTGAACCTGGTCCTGTACAGGGGCGGGGCCTCAGGTCCAACCCGGTGGTTCTGATCCCATACATTTACACCTGACTCTGGTTCCTGTGAAAATGTTTTTTATTTCATTGTGGTTTTTTTGCGGTTCAGTATTTTCTGGTGTCACGTGCCGTTGTGTTTCCGGTCCAGATGGTCCAATCACAGGTGGGTCACGTGTCCAGGTGTGTTTCTTCAGCCGCAGGTGTGTCGGTTTGGGTTTGATGAACCGGATCATGGCGGCGGCCTGCGGACGGACGGTTACCCGGCTCCAGGTCCAGGTCTGGTTCGGACTGGTCCTGCTGGCCCGGCTCCATGTGGCCCAGGAAGCTGACCAGGACGGCGGGTCCAGGTGGGTCCAGATCCGGGACCCGGGTACCGGAGGTCTGTGGAGGCTCGTCCAACGGCAGGAAACAAAGGGTGAGTTTGTGCAGAACCGGAACCACCTGTGGTCTGGACCGGGTCCTGTTCCACTGGTCTGGACCGGGTCCTGTTCCCGCCGTTTGAAAGTGGAACAAGGGAACACCGGAGCCGGTTCGGTTTAGCAGAACCTGGTGTTTGTGGGTCAGTGGGTCCGGTTAGTCTGAGTGTTTGGGACCAGGTTCCGGTAAATTCAGATTCTGGGACTGGACTGGACCGGACCCAAACAGGTTTGGGTTAATGTTCAGATTTTCACATGAATTTAAATGATGACAAATCCAACTAATCCAGAAGAAACCTTTTAAAGTCAGTGAATGTTCAACTAGAACCAGAACAACCTCCAAGAATGAACACTTCTGATTTGTCTGAAAAACCAGGTGAACACAAAAGGAAAGGTGGACTTTTATCACATGTGTTCTACTTTTGGAACCTTCATGAAGAACCGAATGTATAAACCAGATTCTGATGAATAAAGTTGGAAAAAGGAAAAAAACCCTTCATGAGGAACCTAAATGTAAAAAAAGAACATCATCCACCTTTTCAGTGAAGGGGGTGCAGTTTACCCAGAGGTCTCCTGCTTTAAAATTAAGGCCACATCAAAAAACAAAAGCACAGACTGAAAATTTTGAAGGCCTTCAGCTAATGTGGCTAATGCTAACGAAGTCACCCACCAGAAGTGGAGGTCAGTGCGCTAACATAAAGTCATTTAAACATTTTTTCCAGTAATATAGTCAGTCATTTTTGGGCTGTTGTCTTTTTTTCTTGTAGTGGATAATTTCTTGGGCTGTTGCACCTCTGTCCATGAAACCGGGTTTATTTTAGTGTCTGTCACTGTTCCATCTGTTTAGACCCAATAATTAAAGGTAAATGGAGACAGATTTAAGCCCTGGATGGACCTAATGAGGACCTCAGAGAAACGAGCCATCCCATAATTAATGCATTTATAATCAAATATTGGGTCCAAAAATAGGACCCAAAAAGAACAATAACTGCAACAAATGTGCATAACTGTTAATACTAATACTACAAATACTAGTACTAGTACTACCAGTGGATGTGCTACTACTACAAATGCTGTTCTTTGAATAATTTGTACAAATGAAACCACTTAATTTTTCTCCAGAATGATCCAGATGTTTCCACCAGACTCTGAGATGATACTTGAACAAATAAAAATGGAAATGTTGACATAAATGCTGACTTCATTTCCCTTCCCCTGAAGTGGACTGAACACATGACCATCAGTTTCACCACGTTTAGGAGAATGGAGCTAAAGTGATGAAAGTGTTTCAAATGCCCATTAATGGTCATTAGGGTCAGGGTTAGAGGACCTGGTCCAGACCTCAGCAGGGGCTGGTTTGGCCACGCCCACTGGACTCTGGTCAAACACATCCGTCCACATTAGACCCAGCTGACTCTTTGTGCTTTCAGATTATTCTACACGTCTGTTTTTTCTTCTCAGTTGTGTTGACGTCTCCAACAGTGGGACCAGTTCAGACCTGTGACGATGGCTGCCCCAAAGCATCATGGGTAAGAACAGACACTGTACTGTCATTACAGCTGGCCCTGACCTGTGGAGTAACAGTGGAATGAATGAAATGAAGGAAGGAAAGAAGGAATGAAATGTTTATTACGAACATGTAGACGGTGAAATCAAAACAAAAATCCACCAACAAAACATAAGTACTGGGACATAAATGATTGATAAGCAAACAAACAACAAATAAATAATAATAGTAATAAGTAATAATATTTTTCTTTTTAATTTTACCTTTATTTAACCTGGAAAACCTCACTGAGATTAAAAATCTCTTTTCCAAGAGTGTCCTGGCCAAGACAGGCAGCAGTTCATTAAATAGTTACAGACACAAACTTTCATACATTAAACGAAAACAAGTTTTCAAAACATAAAAACACACAATCAAGTCAAACCTTCCAAAGTCAACTTTGCAAAAATTGCCCATGAGATGTAGACAAAGTACGTCAGACAAAACATCTGCAGACAGATGTCTGTCTCTCTCAAAGTCATACAACATCCTCTGAAAAGTGTCCAATGAAACCAGATCTTTAAGTTTCAGGTCTTTTGGTAGTTTGTTCCAGGTGAATGGAACCGTAAACCTGAAGGCCTTTTCCCCTGTTCAGTTCTAACTTTAGGAAAAGATAATAATAATAATAATAATATAACAACATCACACCTCCTTTCTCTATATAAGGAACCAGGACATGTACGTCACTTTAAACGTTCTGCTCACACTTGTAATTATTGTGATAAAGTTGATGAAACAGCTGAAACATTTCAGATTCAGGAAGAAAAATGGAGGACCCTCAGTGTCCCTATTAGGTTTAATAACGTCAGACATTTATGATCATAAATGTGACAGCTGCAGCTCAGTGGAACTGGCAACCTGGATGCTGAAAGGCTTCTGACTCTGGGATTGGCAGACAGATGATGGGCGGAGCCTCAGACCAAAACACACAATGTCAACATAAACATCATTTGTGGGCTGACACTGAGCTGTTCAAATGCACATATTCTGTCTGGACTACTACTGTCAGTGAGATCAGGATTTGAAATGAACAGGATTCCTTAATGTCTGGTGACAGTCAAGGCCATTTTACAATTACTTTGAACAGAATTCCTACAGACTGCACCTTTAAAATCATAAACACACAAAATATTCAACCTTTTCGAGCACAGTAAATGTCTGATACAATATTAAAGTGCGTTCATTTTATCAGGTAAACCTCCGTTACAGTTGAACAGCTGAAGTTGGACCTGCTTGGTTTGAGGTTGGTTCTTCAAACCTGTATTTACTGTTGAATTTGTCTTCACAGAACGCAGGTCAATTTAAAATGTGTTTAAAAACAAGAGAATTTGACTTAGAGCCTAAACGATTAATGGATTAGGTGCATGAAGCCAATCCAAAAATTCATGATTCGATTAATCGACTCAAATTGATTGAAGGGAAATATTCTATTACAGTTTTCCGGAACTGAAGCTTCTTTGTGCGTCACAATAAGTGTCCGTGTGAAACACAACAGTGGAACCAATGTTTAACAGCAGAGAAATGAAGGAAACAAAGCTGAAGATTCAGGAGAACTGAGAATGAAGGGTTTTTTGGATCACTTTGAGTCGATTAATCGTTTCAGCTCTAATTTGACTAAATGTTTTCCAGGATTCAACCTCTGAACCGGTTTATTGTGATCAGGCTGGAGGACAGAGCTTGACCCTGGATACATGTTTACCCACACCAGCACCAAGTCCACCAAATCCACGTAACCCAACAGCCCTAGAGGAAGATCCTTTTTGGGGCAACATGGAGATTCCTGAGGGAACATATGATCCAGAAGCTGAATCAGTGACACCCACCCCATCTGAACCCCCTACAATGGATACTCAGAGTACCTCTAGCCATATGTTATGGGGTTTTTTTGAAATCCCCACTGAAGATTATACTGGAGATGAAGATACACAATTTACAACTGAGACCACCACAGCATACAGGGGGACTACCTCAACCCCTTCGAGGAGGACGACCGCCGCCTCAACCCCTCCCACCTGGACCATTCCCAAGACCACAGCAGCAGCTGGGACCCTCCCAGGACCACGGCAGCCTCTGCCGCCACCACCACCACCCAGGCCCCTCCAAGGACCACGGTGGCTGCTACCACCACCCAGGCCCCTCCAAGGACCACGGTGGCTGCTACCACCACCCAGGCCCTCCAAGGACCACGGTGGCTGCTACCACCACCCAGGCCCCTCCAAGGACCACGGTGGCTGCTACCACCACCCCGGCCCCTCCAAGGACCACGGCCACCACTGCCGATGCCACCCGGACCCCTCCAAAGACCACAACCACCACGGCCGCCCCCACCACCCAGGCCCCTCCAAGGATCATGGCCGCTGCCACCTGGGCCCCTCCAAGGACCACAGCTGCCTCCAAGGACCATAGCCACCGTCACCACCAACTGGGCCTCTCCAAGGACCACAGCCGCCACCACCTGAGTACACAAAACTCAGCATCTAATACAACCCGCCTCTTATCTGCCCCAAACTTCTTAAATGCATCTGCCACTAGAACCAGTGGAACTACAAACACCAGTTTGCTAGCATCACCCTTTTCTTTTAATCCATCCATCCTCACAAACTCAGATGCAACAGTCAACTTATCTACAACTCTGTCCTCTAGTAACTCAACTGCGCCAACTACAGTTACTGATTCACCCACGACAAACTCCACTTCAAATACAACCGCTTCATTGTACAACCTGAACATCTCAAATGCAGCCGGTTCACCCGCCCTCAGTATGAACTCCATCTGGACCACTGCACCCCACCCTTCAAACATGGCTCCAACATATGACTCAGCCAGTGTCCCTGTGAACACCAGCTCTGTGACAGTTCCTTTCTCCAAATAGAACTATCTCCACAAGCCTAAATATCATCATGAGCTCACTTTCATCAAACTCGACATCAAATGCTACAAACTCAGTCTACACCCCAAACTTCACCAATGCAACCAACATCTTAACCGGTGCAAATAAAGACACTTCACCATCAACCTTCTCTGTCAGTACAGTCCTCTCCGTCAACCCAAATACAACTACAGCCTCTTCTAACGCAACTGTCAACTCAACCGTACCAACTGCAGTCACTCATTCACCTACGACAAACTCACCGTCAAATGCTACCACCTCATTGTTCAACCTGACTTTCTCAAATATGCCCAGTTCAACCACCCACATATGAACCCCATCTCCAACACAAATATGACCACAACGTACAACAACTCAGCTGGTGTCACTATAAATTCCACCTTGCTGACAATTCCCTTCTCTCCAAATATGACCATCTCCACACGCCTAAATGTTGCTATGAACTCAGTTCCAACCAACTTCATATCAAACACTACCGACTCATTCTACACCTTGAACTTCACAAATCCATCCACCATCTCAACTAGTGGAACTACAAATACCACCTCACCAGCACCAACCTTTTCTGTCAATACAACCATCAACTCATCTACAACTACATCCTCTTCTACCTCAGTCATACTGACTACTGTTACCGATTCACCTACGACAAACTCCACGTCAAATGCTGTCACCTCATTATACAACCGAAACTTCTCAAATGCAGCAAATTCCACCACCCAAAGCCTGAACTCCATCTCAACCGCTGCCCTCCCCTTCAGATAGGACTCCAACATACGACTCAGCGGCCTCACAATAAATTCCACCTCGCTGCCAAGAACCATCTCTTCAAATATGACCACCTCCACAAGCCCAAACATCACCATGAACTCTCTTCCCACTAACCTGACGTCAAACACTGCCAACTCATTCTACACCCCAAACTTCACCAAAACATCTGCCATTTCAACCAGTGGAACTACAGATACCACCTCATCAGAAACAACCTTTTCTGTCAACACAACCATCTCCACAAACTCAAATACAACAACCAACTCCTGGACAACTACGTCCTCTTCCAACTCAACCTTACCAACTACAGTTACCGATTCACCTGCAACAAAAACCTCCGATCCAACCACTTCATTATACAACCTGAACATCTCAAATACGACTGTCATTTCAACCAGTGCAACTACAGATATCACCTCACCACCACCCTTCTCTTTCAGTACAGTCCTCTCCGTCAACCCAAATACAACTACGGCCTCTGCTAACGCAACTGTCAACTCAACCGTACCAACTGCAGTCACTCATTCACCTACGATAAACTCAACGTCAAATGCTACCACCTCATCATTCAACCTGAATTTCTCAAATACGCCCAGTTCAACCACCCAAATATGAACCCCATCTCAAACACAAATATGACCACAACGTAGAACAACTCAGCCATAAATACCAGCTTTCTGACAAGAACCTCCTCTCCATGACCATCACCATGAGCTCACTTCCAACAAACTTCACAAACACTGCCGACATGTAATACAACCACCACTTCTCAAATCCACCTGCCAGCTCCGCCCCCTGAACTGGGTGAGTAGGTCAGACTAGGTGAGCTCTCAGCCTCAAGTACGTCACAGACAAGAACCTCAGCAAATGCAACCATCTTTACTGATCCATCTACAACTGTCAGCCTGTTTATTTGTAGAGATGAAAAATTCAGTTGGTGGCTCTAAAATTAATCACCAGTAGTTTTTCACCCTCAACATTTCTCCTTAAATACAACCACTACCTCACCCGGGCCCACCTGGGCCATCAGGACATTGGCTGCCTGGACTTGTGAACCCAGTTGGACCATCGGAATGAACGCCCCTGCATCAAGAACAAATATTAGTGTTTCAACTACCTCATACATCTGAAACGACGAAGAAGACCAGAGTCCAGTTCCCTGTGTTTCCTTCTGACAAAGTTCTTTTATTCATGTTTAAATTAAAGTGAAGTTTTATGTCCATGATGTTGGATCTGTTTGTTTTGTGTAAAGGCTTTAGAAGACACAGATGCACTCATTAACTCTGCCAGGAGGTACTGTGATCACTTTGCTTGGTGTGTTTGTTTGTTGTTTGTTTGTTCATCTTCAGTGTAAAAACTACTTCCATCCATCTTTCCCAGATCTTCCCCCAGATAGGCCTAGGCCCTGGGACCAACCAGTCCATTTGGTCCCAGTAGGACAAAGTTCAAGGTCACAGCAAGGTCACAACATCTACAGTTTTCCATCTGTCATCACTGAGACATTTTCAAAATTCATCCAAAAATTCCAAACGACTCCGACTTCTCCTCCAGTTGGATCCACCTGTAGCTTAGAACAGTCTCTTGTATGTGGAAACTAAATTGTCCACATCCACTGTGGAATGTGGACTCTGTGGACATTACACTGACACTGAAAATCCCATTTCCCACACATTTAAAATTAGAACTCAACTAATATTGATGTGAATTGAATCTAATTGGACAGACACATGACTGGGACCAGATTCAACTGTTTCTGTGTATGGAACAACCTGGAAACTGTGGAATTTCCACAAAGAGTGGATCCACGCATGCACAGCGTTCAGGGTGAAGGAGGAGCTCTGAGTTCTGAACACTGGTTAGTTTATCGGCCGACAGCTGTGAGCTACTGTCGTCATGCAGCGTCTGTCATCCGTTACAAAACTTTCAATCGTCGTCTTCTCCAAAACTACTATTATGATTGACTTCACACTTGGTCTACAGCTTCTGTATGATGATGTCAACAAAAGTTAGTGAAATTATTTGGATCCAGATCTGAGTTTGGATTTGGTGCCACTTTGAAAACTGTCCCCATTATCAGAGATAGGAAGTGGATGGATGCAGTAACTCAGTAAATCTAAATGATCTCCAGTGTAAATGTCTCCAGTCCAGCCCTGATGGGGAGATGACCCAAACATAATGTCCACATGCTGATCAGGATCTTCTTCTGGATCTGGAACTGACGCAAAATTTCACATGGGCTCTTATGGGGAAAACATTTCAATCATCTTTTTCTCCCAAACTCCAGTTCTGATTGACTTCAGACTTGGTATACAGCTTCTGTATGATGATGTCAACACAAGGGACTGAAATTATTTCCATCTGGATCTGATTCTGGATTTGGTGCCACTTTGAAAAATGTTCCCATTCTAACAGATAGGAAGTGGATTGATCCAATAAATCAGTATCAATGATATCAAGTGTGAATTTGAATTTTTTACAGATCTGATTGAATATGACCAAAACATGGACTATTTCTGTAATAGAATAAATACACAGAACTGGGGCAGAAGAAATGGATCTGGATACATTTAACACAGCTTTGAATTTGGACGCAAAGATACAGGACTGTTGGTCCTGTTTTTTTTTTTTTTTTTTTTTTTTCATGTTGCGTTGTCAGAAACCACATAGTCCTATTTTTACAAGTTTGAAACCCAAAACAGGTAGAAGTTGGTTAAACCACTACAATACCTCCTAATAGAATACAGTCTTTGAATCCTGCTGCACAAGCAAAACTGCTGTTGGACAAAAAAAACAAAAAAAAGTTGGGTTTTCTAATCACATTGGTAACAAGTGTGTACACCTTTAAGGCCCGTTTATGCTCTATGTCAAAGGTGTCAGACATGCGGCCCGGGGGCCAAATCCAGCCCACCAAAGGGTCCAATCAGGCCCATGGGATGAATTTTTGAAATGCAAAAATTACACTGAAGATATGAACAATTCAGATGTTAAAATAATTTTAGGTCAATTAAATCTAAAAATGGTTCAGGCCAGTAAAATACTATTATTATAACCTATAAATAGTGAAAACTTTAAATTTTCTTCTTTGTTTTAGTGTAAAAAAAAAAAAAAGTATAATTTCATGAAAATGTTTACATTTACGGACTATCCTTTTACAAAAACTGAACAACCTGAAATGTCTTAAGAGAAGTCTGTGTATTTGTACCAATATTCTGTTATTTAATGTTTTGTGTATTTGTAGATCCACTGTGATCTGTACGTTGTGATTTACATGTATAAATGATAAACTAAGGCGTAATATTGTTAAAATTGCACTTATTTTTCTTCAGAACTTTCAGGTTGTTCATATATTTTTATGTTAGGTTCAAGTACAGTTCGTTGATGTAAACAGTTTCATTAGCCTACGGAACTTAAATTTTTTTCACCCCAAAACATACAGAAAACTTTGGAGTTGACATTATTTATAAGTTCTTAAACTATTATTTATATTATTTGACTGGTCCAGTCCACTTTAGATCAGATTAGGCTGAATATGGAACTGAACGAACATGAGTTTGACAGCCCTGCTGTATGTAAAAGACAAATGCGTATACGATCAGTGCGTGCTGTCTGTCCTCTGTCTGCATTTGTCTGTATTTCTGTCCGTTCTCTGAATGGGCTCTCTGCACAGCTCCTCTACTTCCTGAACTTCAGGTGGGTTTTGTATTTCCTGTCTTTCATTATTGGACATACTGATTCATCCAGCTGTGTCTACTTCTTGTACTGGTTAATGAACCACATCTGGATGAATCAGTGTGTCCAATAATGAAAGACAGGAAATAAAGGACCACCTGAAGTTCAGGAAGCAGTGGGGCTGTCAGAGAGCCCATTTGCAGATGTGACCCCAAACAGAATCAGAACAGTACCAACAGGAACCGTAAGGGGGGCAGTGTTATTTGAGGATTTTCCAGAAATGGAACTTTTCAAAGAGCGACTGTGTTGGTAAAAAAAAAAAAAAAAAAAACTACCAACATATTTATGACAACTATCCTTTTTAAAATGAACGCTGGTCGTGCTTCTGTCGTTACGATGTTTGTTGTTTGACTTTTTTTTTTTCTTCTCTTGAAAACTTCTTCTCCTTCTCCTGGTATTTGTGTGGCATGTTAGTTCAGAGCGGCGCCCTCTGGTGGAGTGATTGACAAACACTCGCTCCAACACGACGGATGGAAAAACGACGGCAGTGGCACCTGATGTGTGAAACGGACGAACCTATTTCCATACGTAAAACAAACACAAATGGAACTTTGTACTTGATCACTTAGAATCTTCAGTGTCTTTAAGTTGGTGATAAAAGTATAAAAGCACTGAGGGGTTGGATTAAATACGTTTATTCTTCTTCCTGCTCCTCTTGCAGAATTCAGATTGTATGTGCTGGAAGATGGATTCTGTTCATTTAAATGTTTTGTTTTTGTCTTAATTTGCTTCGTTTTATTTGTTTATTTGCATGTTTAAAATAAATAAATAAATTGCCAAAGTGTTTAATATTCTGTAAAAGGTTCTGACATTAGTGAATTCTAAATTCAGCTTCAGCCGTTCAAATAAACACAACATTAATGTCTCTGTTTGGTGTAAATACTCAAATACAAACACGGCCTCTTTGTTCTTTTCAGGTTTTTATTGGTATTTTCAGTAAACCTGGATAAGCTCTGCCCACTCTCCTGGAGGCCACACCCCGTTCTCCATCACGTTGCTAGGTGACGTCTTCCAGTCCCAGGTGCGGACGGGGACGCTCCAGGACGCGCCGTAGTTCGCCGTCACGTAGTCCACGGTCTCACACGGGACGCGAACTTTGAGCTCCAGAAGCTCCGCCCAGCAGAGCGAGAAGGGCGGGAACACGTACCTGATTGGACAGAAGGTATAAAAACAAACCAATAAAAAGAATTTCAAAAGGATTCATTTAAACATTTACAGCAAAGAAATGGAAGAAACTGATGAAAATGACAAAACTGGAAGAAGAAACAGGTTAGTCTGGTTTATGATGGAAGTTTGAACATGTTATTAAAAAAAATACTTTCCATTCAAGTGGCATTAAACAGAAAAAAGTCACAGTTTAAATGGTTTATTTTAGTATTTAACATTATTATATTTTTTATATTAACCCCTTACAGCCTAAATGTATTTACAATTTAAAAAACCGTTTGTGTTGCTGCTAAACTGTGTAGATCGTTCATTTGAATAAACACATACAATAATTAGAATGCAAATTAATCACATTAGGCCTAATTATCATAATAGTAATTAAACTAATTTTCTAATCTGTTGTGTAGATTATTTTATTGATGCTACTGTTGATTATTTATTCTATTCAACTATCCAAACAAAACAAAAATGATCCAAAAAAATCAGTAGAATGTGAGACTGTTAAAGAAACAGGATGTTGAATCTGACCCATGAACGTCAGAGGTCAAAGGTCACCAGGTAACACGGCCTTATCCTCAGATCATAATTATCTAACTCATAAATGGACCCCAGTCTGTGGACTCGTTGAATCCAGGTGTTTGTGTTCTAGCAAAACAATAAGGACTAATGACAGGATACAGTTTGATATTATGGGATAGATATCCTATTGATTCTTAATCTTGCTGTTTGTGCGTGTGCTCCTCCTGAACAGGACATGTGACAGCTGCAGACATGATGTGTCCACAGATTTATGTCCACAGAGTTTACAAACAGCAGTATTTGACTGGAGTTTAATGGGAGATGTTGTTCCTCAGTCACATGTGATGAAAGTAGATGGTTAAAAAAAAGGCACTAAAATGAACAGAATAAGCAAAAAAAGTATAACTAGAAGCACTCGGAGAGCGCAGACCTCCGCCAAGGCTGATCAGTGCCCCCCCCCGTGGGCCCCCCCCACGCCAAGGAGGTTATGTTTTTGCCAGGGTTTGTTTGTTTGTCTGTTTGTTTGTTTGTTTGTCTGTCCGTTAGTGTGCAACATAACTCAAAAAGTGATGGACAGATTTTGATGAAATTTTCAGGGTTTGTTGGAAATGGCCCCCCCACCCCCGATCACCACCAAAATTTAATCATTTCTTCCTTATCCCATTTCCAACAAACCCTGAAAATTTCATCCAAATCTGTCCATAACTTTTTGAGTTATGTTGCACACTAACGGACAGACAAACAAACAAACAAACCCTGGCAAAAACAGAACCTCCTTGGCGGAGGTAAAAATGAACAAAACAGGCATCAAAGAGAACAGAAAAAATAAAAATGAAAAATAAAATCTAAATGAACTAAAATGAGCAACACAAGCATAAAAAATGAACAAAATGAAGAAAAGAACATCATAATGAACAAAATACACCCAAAAAAATGAACAATAAATGCAACAAAATGAACCAAATACATGTCAAAATAAACAGCGAGCAAAAAAAAAAAAAAAAAATCAGTAAAATGAACAATATAAGCAACAAACTGAACAAAAATGTAAAAAGAGCATCAAAAGGAGCAAAATACACCCAAAAAAGCAAATAGATGGTTAGTTATGGAAGAAAAGGAGTATGTACAGTCAGAGCAGAAAAATATTACAGACATTTAGAGGAAGAACAGTGAAAACCTGAGTCAGTGTTCATATAAATTCAGTCCAAACCATCTGAGTCATTTTAGAAACAAAGACAAGAACTGAACCCAAACGAACCAATGCACTGATATCTGTCCCATAATATAAACTGTATTCTGACATTAGTCCTGATTGTTTGTTAGAACACAAACACCTGGATTCAACGGGTCCACACTGGGGTCCAGATACTTTATATACCACTATATTTACACTGATTTATTCATTTTATTGATTATTTTATTCATTTTTGTTAATTTTATTGATTATTTTGGTGTGTCTTACTTTTTTTTGATTATTTCGTTAATTTTGTTGATTATTCTGGTCTTTTTTTTTTTTAAGTCATTTTTGAATTATTTTGTTCATTTTGTTAATTATTTTGGGGGTCTTTTTAAACTGTTTTTTATTGTAATTTTTTTTTTTTTTTACTCATTTTGTTGATTATTTTACAAATTTTTTGGGATTATTTTGTTCATTTTGTTGATATTTTGGTCTTTTTTACTGTTTTTTTTTTGTTTTTTTTTTTTTTTTACTAATTTTGTTGATTACAAATTTTTGGGATTATTTTGTTCATTTTGTTAAGTATTTTGGTGTTTTTTTCACTGATTTTTTATTGCAATTTTTTCTTTTTTTAAATTCATTTTGTTGATTATTTTACAAATTTGGGGGGATTATTTTGTTCATTTTGTTGATTATTTTGGTCTTTTTTACTCATTTTTTTGATAAACCAAACCCAAATGAACCACTGCACTGATATCTATCCCATAATATAAACTCTGTTCTGACATTAGTCCTTACTGTTTTGGATCCTGTTAGAACACAAACACCTGGATTCAACGGCTCCACAGACTGGGGTCCATTTGTGTATAAGTTAATTATGATCTGAGGAGAACGGTGTCCACTCGTTAAGGCCGTTTGAGCAGAAGCTCGTTATAAAACCAGTAGAATTTGGAGGCGGAGCCACGCCCACAGTTTCCAAAGGCTTAAACTGACTTGAACTTCCTGCCGCTCTTGGCCTGCGTTCCTCCGTTCCACATCACGTCTCCGTCGTCGTAGAAAAAGAAAATGTCCAGTTTGACGTCGAAACTCAGGAAGGAAAGTTCCAGACTGTCCTCTACCTGTACTTCAAAATAAGACACACCCCTTCAGAATAAAACACACAACAAATAGAAGGAAAAAAAAACAAACAAACAGGATGAATGAAAGGACAGGAGACATGACGCTGCCTTCAGTGCTGTGGGGAAGATGAGCTTTTGTGCGTTGGGATCAAGTGCTTTTGTTGTCGTCGTAGCAAAATTAAAAACAACTGACACAAAAGGAAGAGGATGAGGCTCCGCCCACAGCAGGACTGAGGCTCCGCCCACAGCAGGGCTAATGCACAGTTTGGATTCTTTGGGTCAAATCAGATTTTTTTATCTGTGTTGGTTCAGATTCACATTAAATGAAACTTCTATCAGTTTTGAGTCTGAACTGAATGGACTGAAGTGACCCACATGGACTAAAGAGGTCCTGAAGTGACCCACATGGACTAAAGAGGTCCTGAAGTGACCCACGGACTAAAGAGGTCCTGAAGTGACCCATGGACTAAAGAGGTCCTGAAGTGACCCACATGGACTAAAGAGGTCCTGAAGTGACCCACATGGACTAAAGAGGTCCTGGGAATACCAGACCACGCAGACACACACTGTGTTTACAGAAGGAAATATGGTTTTCCAGGTCAGATTGAGGACCACATGTGTAAGTGGTCTGTAAATAGACTATTTTCTTTTGTTCAGACAAGGTATAGTTTTTAGATGTTTCCTGCTGGACAGTTTCCACTGTGAGTCCAGTCTTCCTCAGAAGCGTCATCTGACGAGCTGCTGACGTGTCATTTATCAGCTGGTCGGCTCGACGGGCTCTAACGGTCCGTTGAGCCGACCAGCTGATAAATGACACGTCAGCAGCTCGTCAGATGAGGCTTCTGAGGAAGACTGGAGTCACAGTCCAAACTGTCAAGCAGGAAACATCTAAAAACTATACCTTGTCTGAACAAAAGAAATTAGTACATTTACATAAACCGAAGACAAAATGAACGTCTTCAGCCTTGTAAGTGGTCTGGGTCAGACTAGTGCTGTTCAGACTGTCTGGACCCTTTGGCGGTCTGGTTTTGGTCCACGGGCCACATATTTGACACTATATAATAATATAAAATGTATAAAATCCTCCGCTAACAGCAGCAACGCTAAAAACTATTGTTTATTTTGGCCATGAATCCCTTGTTGCCGTGTTGAAAAGGTCAAAGGTTACATGTTTTTGGGGGTTTTTTGCGTGGGAGCGTTCATGTGCATTTTTCCAGTTCTAGTATTTCCCATCGTTTCCAGAGCACGTGAAGGCAGCGTTAGCCTCGTTCTCACCTTTCCAAACTTGTGTTTGAGTTTGAGGCCGGCGTCGGTGAAGGCGCTGATGATGTCAGGTCTGTAATCTGCGATGAAAATGCCGATGTCCACGTCTCGACTGTAGGAGATGACGCTGCACTGCCTGAACCAGCCTGTGGGGGAGACGGAGGGAGGCGGGTCAGTCACTCTGCTGCTGATGACGGGGTGTTGCCATGGTAACATGTTGCCGTGCGGGTTACCGAGGCAGGTGCCGCTGCTGAGCCAAAACGGGACGTTGATGCGAGCGAGCGTTCGAGCGGCGAGATGGAGCAGCTGTTTGACTTTACGCCGAAAGTCGACGGCGTCTGGAGACGAGTCATCAGGATAAAGCTGAAACAGGACGAACGCAGAGGAGACGGTGTTTTCAGTTACAGTAGGGTCACCGCTTCAGTTTTCAGGGATTCGCACTTTTATTCTAACGTCGTTCGTGAACATGTCATGTGACTGACCTGCAGGAAGTTGCGGGCGTCACGGTAACGGCACTCCAGGAAACGGCGTGTCTCTGCTCAGACAGGAAGCGGGTAACGTTGCGCGGGATCCGAACGTCGAGGCCATCGAGGACGGTGAGGACGAGTTCAGGCCTGTGGTGGAAGAGACAAAATAAAATAAAAACATGTAAAAACACGTAAAACACAAAAACTATGAAATAAAATACAACCAAAGACTTGATGAACCCTTTAAGGACTAACATTAGAACAGGACTAGGGTGGACCTTTGGGTCTTTGGACCTTTTGTGCTTTTTGGTTCTTTGGTGTCATGTGGATCCAGTTGATAGTCTGTGTTCATTTGGGTCTAGTCGTAGACCGAGCCGCTCTTTTCACTGACAAAAAACATCCATCAGCTGATTCAAATACATACACACTGGATCTGTCTATGAACTGGAGAGATCTGACTATAGATTTACACATATATACAAATATACATATATATAATATTTACACATACAACACAACTATTAACTATACAAACCACAAAAATACAAAAAAAAAAAAATGCGGAAAAATTAAAATAAATAATGAAGAACTTAGGAAAAGTAAACATAAATTGACTAAAATAATAAGAAAATGTATAAAACTGAACAAAAATTGAGTAAAATAAAAAAAAAATGAGCAAAACTTGAGTAAAATAATGAACAAATGAACAAATCTGAACAAAAATTTAGTCGAATAATGAAAAATGAACAAAACTGAACAAAAATTTAGTAAAATAATGAAAAAAATGAACAAAACTGAACAAAATTTAGTAAAATAATGAAAAAAATGAACAAACTGAACAAAAAATTTCGTAAAAAATGAATGAAACTGAACAAAAATTTAGTAAATAATGAGAAATAAAACTATATAAAAATTGAGTGAAATAATGAAAAATGAACAAAACTGAAAAAAAAAATTGTAAAAATGAACAAAACTGAAAAACAATTTTGTAAAATAATGAAAAAATGAACAAAACCAAAGAAAATTTTAACAAGTAAGGAAAAATTGATCAATAAACTATAGAAACTGGAAGAATCTACATAAAACAGTGAAAAATAGAGAAACTCGACAAAAAAACATCCAGTCCCAGCAGTAGTAACCCTGCAGAACAGCTCTATCACTATTAAATACAATTATTGACATGAATTCTCCACTAAAACAGATCAAACTTCTAAAATCTTCCATGCTCTCTCACAGACTGCCCTCTGCTGCTCTAAGCCCCGCCCACTTCCACCCCTCCCCCTCTACCCTCATGTGTTCTAGACCAATAGAATGAACCCAGATGGTTGAGGGGTTCGCGTACCTGTCGTACGCTCCTGCGTGGCGTCCGTACTCCAGCTGTTTGAACGCGGCGAAGCTTCGGTCCATGTCGGCGTGGAGGCGGAGCGCTCCGTGCCACAGGTAGTTCCCGCTGCGCTCATACAGGAACACCACCTGGACAAAAAGGAACCGCCCACGGGTCACCCCAACGCCTGTACGCTAAATAAACACTGTGGAGGCTCCGCCCACCTGGATGACGTATCCGTGGAGGCGGAACAGGAAGTGCAGTGGGATGTCGTCTCCTGACAGCGTGTCCAGACTGGCCAGTCGGGGTCTTCTCCTCTCAGCTCCAGGAGTTCAAAGCCTTTCTGTTCAGCAGCCAATGGGAGGGCCACCTGACAGGAAACAGGAAACAGACGGCGCCACCTTCAGGTCAAACTACCACCTGGAAAAACCTCTGAACTACAAAAAAAACCCACAGGTCTGTGTTCACACCTGGAACATGTGACTCCTCCTACTGATGACTGCATTTTCAGGTTTGGTCATTTTTTCATTTTTCTACTCAATTTCTGGTCAGTTTTGTACATTTTTTGATTATTTTAGTCAATTTTTTGTTCTGTTTTGTTCATTTTTTCATTATTTACTCAATTTATGTTTACTTTTCCTAAGTTCTTCATTATTTATTTTTTAGGACCTGAATATTCAGTGTTTGTACAGGGGGCGCCACTGAGCCACAAACAGAAGACGATTGGATAAAGATTTTCCCCGTTTTCAGGTCTGTTTAATATGTTAAAGAGTGAACCCTTTAACCCCTGATTAAAGGTGCAGGTTCACATATGAACCCTTTAACCCCTGATTAAAGGTGCAGGTTCACATATGAACCCTTTAACCCCTGATTAAAGGTGCAGGTTCACATATGAACCCTTTAACCCCTGATTAAAGGTGCAGGTTCACATATGAACCCTTTAACCCCTGATTAAAGGTGCAGGTTCACATATGAACCCTTTACCCCTGATTAAAGGTGCAGGTTCACTTATGAACCCTTTAACCCCTGATTAAGGTGCAGGTTCACATATGAACCCTTTAACCCCTGATTAAAGGTGCAGGTTCACTTATGAACCCTTTAACCCCAGATTAAAGGTGCAGGTTCACATATGAACCCTTTAACCCCTGATTAAAGGTGCAGGTTCACATATGAACCCTTTAACCCCTGATTAAAGGTGCAGGTTCACATATGAACCCTTTAACCCCTGATTAAAGGTGCAGGTTCACATATGAACCCTTTAACCCCTGATTAAAGGTGCAGGTTCACATATGAACCCTTTAACCCCTGATTAAAGGTGCAGGTTCACATATGAACCCTTTAACCCCTGATTAAAGGTGCAGGTTCACTTATGAACCCTTTAACCCCTGATTAAAGGTGCAGGTTCACTTATGAACCCTTTAACCCCTGATTAAAGGTGCAGGTTCACTTATGAACCCTTTAACCCCAGATTAAAGGTGCAGGTTCACATATGAACCCTTTAACCCCTGATTAAAGGTGCAGGTTCACTTATGAACCCTTTAACCCCTGATTAAAGGTGCAGGTTCACATATGAACCCTTTAACCCCTGATTAAAGGTGCAGGTTCACATATGAACCCTTTAACCCCTGATTAAAGGTGCAGGTTCACATATGAACCCTTTAACCCCTGATTAAAGGTGCAGGTTCACTTATGAACCCTTTAACCCCTGATTAAAGGTGCAGGTTCACATATGAACCCTTTAACCCCAGATTAAAGGTGCAGGTTCACATATGAACCCTTTAACCCCTGATTAAAGGTGCAGGTTCACATATGAACCCTTTAACCCCTGATTAAAGGTGCAGGTTCACCTATGAACCCTTTAACCCCTGATTAAAGGTGCAGGTTCACATATGAACCCTTTAACCCCAGATTAAAGGTGCAGGTTCACATATGAACCCTTTAACCCCTGATTAAAGGTGCAGGTTCACTTATGAACCCTTTAACCCCAGATTAAAGGTGCAGGTTCACTTATGAACCCTTTAACCCCAGATTAAAGGTGCAGGTTCACATATGAACCCTTTAACCCCAGATTAAAGGTGCAGGTTCACATATGAACCCTTTAACCCCAGATTAAAGGTGCAGTTGAACATATTCAGTCCTTTCTCAGATGAACAGTGGTCCCAGTCTCTGCTCTTATTTCTGTTGTAGTTGTTTATTTTATGGAAACGTTGACATGTGTCGTATTAGTGAAGAATGTAAGAAGTTAAAATGTCAGAAGTTATGACCCGCCCTCGTCTGTCTTTTAGACGGACGTGGTTCACAGCTCCCTCTAGTGGTGGCGCTGGTGTCAGTCTGCACTCTGATCCACAAATACAAAACCAACTACACCTGCGGGTCAGCTGGACTCATTTTGTGCGTCCACGTTCAGTTCAAGCTGTTCTTTATACAAACTAAGAAACCTGGACGTCACCACGTTCTGACACAGTAAAGCTTGTCACTTGTTCCGTCTCGTTATCGTCTAAAGTTTACGTTTGTTGTTAAATCTGTTCGTGTTTCATTTCATAACGTTGGCGTTCAGACTCACGTCGTACTTCCAGGGTTGGCCTGCAGAGCGAAGGCTGTGATTGGTCGGTCGGTGCACAGGAAGCCGCAGTGTGGCTCCGGCACCAGACGGTCCCTCTGCCGCAAAGCATCCTGGGAGAGCAGCGACAGCACGGCCGTGTCGATGAGGAAGAGCGGCATCCGAACCGACGAGCCAAGGCCAGGAAGGACTTCACCGTGAGCTGAGGATGCAGAGGGGTGGGGTTACCGTGGCAACCAGGATCGAAACGGCAGAAAAAAAAAAATAAAATAAACAATAGGAAGAAAAAAACACCCATCAGGTCATGACATTATGTTACTATGACAACCAGAGCTCACCCACTGGACGTCGCTGGAGGTCAGCTGACCCGTCCGGCTCAGGATATGAGGACCAGCTGTAGGAGAAAGGCATGATGGAAAATTCTACGTGAGACTGTGTGAGAGCAGAGACGGATACGATACGACTGTAAGAAAATAAACAGAAGAAGAAAAGCACTGGCAGAGCGAACAGCTGCACCTTTATCTGATGTTTTATAACATGGTAAAATGTCACATTTACTTATGTTTCACTGTAAACCTTTCTGGGGGGTTTTTTAATTGAACTTGTGAAAAAATACAAACTCAATGAGGATAATAACATAGTAATACAAATGAACATAAAGTACAAAAAATCATGGGGATATGTAGACAAGAGCAAAAATACATTCAAATACAATCCAGTGCAAATCATGAGGCATTTTAAATTAACATATAGGAGCAGAGATACAACAGAAAGACTTTAATTAAAATAAGTCACGAGCAACGTTCTGGCTTATTTTCATTGCAGTTTTGTTTTTTTCTAATTTTCTTAGGGACGAGACAAACATTTTAAATTTGTTTGTAAATCCAGAAAAGGGGGCTTGTTAGTTCTCCATTTTGCACAGCGGATATGATGATATTTACCTAATAATAAAATTATATTAATGATAACTGAAACAGATGAGGCCGAATTATCCATAGAAAAAATATGATATAATTCAAACATGGAATATCATTAATTTTTAGTGAAATCCAATTTTTTATGTCTGACCAAAACAGTGTGATGCAGGACATCAGAAAAATCAGTGTTGTAAGGTTTCATCAGAACCGCTGCAGAAGGAGCGCTGACCCACCTCAAACTGAAACATGTTCCCAGGAGCTCTGCTACAGGAGAAACCCTGTGTACGATTTTACAGAGTGTCTGTAACCTTTGGCAGACTGGCCTTTTCAGAAGTCTGGAGTGTTCTGTGTTCAATGTAGCAGATGTTCGTGAGGTGGGCCTCTGTCATTATGACACAACCCTGACTTCAAAACAGAACCAATGAACCTAGTGTTACATGTCCTGTCAAACAGATGACCTGTTTACCTGTACACCTGTACACCTGCACACCTGTACACCTGCACACCTGTACACCTGTACACCTGCACACCTGTACACCTGTACACCTGTACACCTGCACACCTGCACACCTGTACACCTGTACACGTGTACACCTGCACACCTGTACACCTGCACACCTGTACACGTGTACACCTGCACACCTGCACACCTGTACACCTGTACACCTGCACACCTGTACACCTGTACACCTGCACACCTGTACACCTGTACACGTGTACACCTGCACACCTGTACACCTGTACACCTGCACACCTGAGGCACCTGTACACCTGCGGCACCTGTACCTGACCGGGCACCTGCACACCTGTACACCTGCACACCTGAGGCACCTGCACACCTGTACACCTGCACACGTGTACACCTGCACACCTGAGGCACCTGTACACCTGCACACCTGTACACCTGCACACGTGTACACCTGTACACCTGCACACCTGTACACCTGCACACCTGCACACCTGTACACCTGCACACCTGTGGCACCTGCACACCTGTACACCTGCACACCTGAGGCACCTGCACACCTGTACACCTGCACACATGTACACCTGCACACCTGTACCCTGCACACCTGCACACCTGTACACCTGCACACCTGCGGCACCTGCACACCTGTACACCTGCACACCTGTACACCTGCACACCTGCACACCTGCACACCTGTACACCTGTACACCTGAGGCACCTGTACACCTGCACACCTGTACACCTGCACACGTGTACACCTGTACACCTGCACACCTGTACACCTGCACACCTGCACACCTGCACACCTGTACACCTGCACACCTGTACACATGTACACCTGCACACCTGAGGCACCTGCACACCTGTACACCTGCACACGTGTACACCTGCACACCTGTACACCTGTACACCTGCACACTTGAGGCACCTGCACACCTGTACACCTGTACACCTGCACACCTGCGGCACCTGCCACACCTGTACACCCTGCACACCTGTACACCTGCACACCTGCACACCTGTACACCTGGTACACCTGCGGCACCTGCACACTGTACACCGCACACCTGTACACCTGCACACCTGCACACCTGTACACCTGCACACCTGCGGCACCTGCACACCTGTCACCTGCACACCTGTACACCTGCACACCTGCACACCTGTACACCTGTACACCTGCACACCTGCTGCACCTGCACACCTGTCACCTGCACACCTGTACACCTGCACACCTGCACACCTGTACACCTGTACACCTGAGGCACCTGTACACTGCCACCACCTGTAACACCTGCACACCTGCGCACCTGCACACCTGCAACACCTGCAACCTGTACACCTGTACACCTGCACACCTGTACACCTGCACACCTGCACACCTGTACACCTGCCCACGGGTACACCTGCCACACCTGAGGCACCTGTACCCTGCACACCCTGCACACGGTACACCTGCACACCCTGTACACCTGCACACCTGTACACCTGCACACCTGTACACCTGCACACCTGCGGCACCTGCACACCTGTACACCTGCACACCTGAGGCACCTGCACACCTGAGTCACCTGCACACCTGTACACCTGTACACCTGCACACCTGTACACTGCACACCTGCACACTTGTACACCTGTACACCGGAGGCACCTGTACACCTGCACACCTGTACACCTGCACACCGGCGGCACCTGCACACCTGCACACCTGTACACCTGCACACCTGTACACCTGCACACTTCACACCTGTACACCTGTACACCTGAGGCACCTGTACACCTGCACACCTGTACACCTGAGGCAACCTGTACACCTGTACACCTGCACACCTGTACACCTGCACACCTGTACACCTGCACACCTGCACACCTGTACACCTGAGGCACCTGTACACCTGTACACCTGCACACCTGTACACCTGCACACCTGCCACCCTGTACACCTGTACACCTGCACACCTGTACACCGAGAGGCAACCTGTACACCTGCACACTGTACACCTGTACACCTGCACACCTGTTACAACCTGATGCACCTGTACACCTGTACACCTGCACACCTGTACACCTGCCACCTGTACACCTGTACACCTGCACACCTGTACACCTGCACTACCTGCACCTTGTACACCTGTACAACCTGCACACCTGTCCACCTGTACACCATGTACACATGCACACCTGCGGCACCTGCACACCTGCACCACTGCACCCTGTACACCTGCCACACCTGCACACCTGTACACCTGCATCACCTGAGGCACCTGTACACCTGTACAACCTGCACACCTGTACACCTGAGGCACCTGTACACCTGCACACCTGTAAACCTGTACACCTGCACACCTGTACACCTGCACACCTGCCACACCTGTACACCTGCCACCACCTGTACACCTTACACCTGCACACCTGTACACCTGTACACCTGCCACACCTGTACACCTGAGGCACCTGTACACCTGTACACCTGCACACCTGTACACCTGAGGCACCTGTACACCTGCACACCTGTTACACCTGTACAACCTGCACACCTGTACACCTGCACACCTGCACACCTGTACACCTGCCACACCTGTACACCTGTACACCTGCACACCTGTACACCTGTACACCTGCACACCTGTACACCTGAGGCACCTGTACACCTGTACACCTGCGGCACGGCACATTTGAATCCATTCTACAGGCGCAGCTCACTGATGTCTGTCTGTTACAAACAGACCTGTGTCCTCCACTAGTTGTGTTCTGTATTAAATACAGACAAACCTGGAATAGTAGGGAATTTTACAGCCACGAACAACAGCAGCTGTCATCCTGCCATAGTGTGTGTGTTGGTGTGTGGGTGTGTGAGTGTGTGGTGTGTGTGTGTGTGTCTGTGTGTGTCTGTGTGTGTGTGAGGGTGTGTGTGTGTGTTTGTGTGTGTATATGTGTGTGTGTATGTGTATGTGTGTGTGTGTGTGTGTTGGTCTCACCTTGCTGACGTACTTCCGGTAGTAGTAGAGCTGAAACAGTAGAAACACGGAGCTGCTGATGAGCAGCAGGTATAAAACCACCGTCCGGTTCACGCGCGGCATCCGGTTCGTCTCAGCCGCTCATCGTGACGTCACACCGGCCTCCATGCACGAGATTAACGGCGGCAGAACGCAAAAACAACAGATAAATCACACGACGGTCGGTGTGGACCGAGGTCCACCGCCATTTTTAAAATATAGAGCACTTCCGGTTCAGTTTTTCAAAATAAGACACCGCGAACTTGTAATGTGTCCATTGGATATCAGCTTTATATAATTATTATTTTAAATCATGTTTAAATCAATAAATATGCACATAATAGTAATAATAATAATAATAATTATTATTATTATTATTGTTATTATTATTTTAGTTTAGTTTAGTTTATTTCAGACACAGACATAATACCAAACATATGGAAGAAAAAAAAAAAACAATACACAAATAAAAAATCAAATATAGAAAAAAGAACAACTGTTGCACCCGAAAGCGAATAGGAAGAAGCCACTGCTTATCCAGTCCTACTACCCCCCCCCCCCCCCCCCCCATTCCAGTCCCTTAGACTATTAGTGCTGAATCACTTGATATACGACATAAGATTGTGATAATAAAAATAATAATAATAATAATAATAATAATAGTAGCCTAAAGGTACATTCCAGTCAAAGGACATTTGTCTGGTTGATCAGTCCTGGTTGGACACAGATATCTCATCATATTGTTCCTCTGTATCCACACACTAAAGACCATGAGGTCCCTGTGAACATGTGAACTGCAGTGTTTCGGATGAACCACTTCCTCTGTTTAATCACTTTATCAGTGTCTCGTCACTTTTCACAGTTGACAACTTTAGGATTAATTTAGCGACAATAATATGAACTGGACATTTGTTGATGAACATCCTTACATTAGTACAGAAAGAAAACCATGGACAGGGTATTTTCATTCACAAAGAAATATAGTAATAACATTAATCATCATCATCAAAACATTTAATGAGTACAGTGTTCATTTCCTTCCATTTCTGTTCATTTTGTGGATATTTTAATTGTTTTTCTTCATGTATTTGACTTTGTTTGTTGTTGTTCATGCTGGTGTTATCACTTTAATCTTCATTCTTCTTCAGCTTTTTATTTTTTAGAAGAAGAAACTGTGACAACGTGGATCTGAGTAGACAAAAGTACTTTTTCATAATTGATTTAGATTTTTTTATTAATAGGATTTAAAGGCTTTAACATCTGATCATGAACACATGATTAGTCAATAAATAATTAAATGTTTCTAACATGGCCCTCATGTGGTTTATTGGATCTGATCAGTGTACTATTAATGCATACTCTATTGGAATGGAGAAAACACACGCACACACACACACACACACACACACACACACACACACACACACACACACACAGCTCAGTGTCAGAGTTAAGATGGCGGCTGCAGCGGCTCCAGAATAAAGGCCTGTTGTTGGTGAAACTTCTTTTGGACTTTGTTAAACTCCACTTTTCCCGCTCGAACCGGACTCATGGCGGGTCTTCGACGCCCCTGACGCTCCGGTCACCGGCTGTTCGTGTCTCCCGGTGATGGTTCGGACACTTTCCACCGTCTGAAGCGGACACTTTACTGAAGGTAAGTCCGTTAGCCCGTTAGCATCCAGCTAACCGTTGTTTTGGTCCGGCGTCAGTGTCTGTGCGGGGTTCGGGGCGGAGGAGCGGTCCGAACCGGAGCTGCAGCAACCGGACAGAGGACACGGGGCTCCTACACCCAGAGTCAAAGGGAACGGTTCTGTGGAAATGAGAGAAAAATACGATAAAGTCTCGGGTTGAAGTTAGCTGTCAAAAGCTAGCAGTTAGCCTGCACCTAGCTGCTATTGTACTGTAGTTGTACACAATAACACTGGTACAAACATTACAGTAACTGACACCACAGTTCCACACAGTTACACGTGTATAAGTAATGCATTACTGCTACTTCTACTGGTAACGCACATAGTTTACCTACTGATACAGTTGGCTGAGGCAATACCACTGTTCGATCAGATGAAATGGATCAATGAGTCTGATCAGATCTGAGATAGATAGATAGATAGATAGATCATTAATTATCCTCAGTTTCAAAGTAATGAATCCTTTCTCTTCCATCACATCTGCAGTCATCTGATCCCAGCTGTTTGATGTTTGACTGTTCCTGGTTCTGCAGGTGTGTTCATTCAGAGTTTAATCTGAACACAAACACAACAAACACTTTCATCTAAATGAAGTGGGTCAAGTCAGGTCAGTCTGAATAATGTCTGAAACAGCTGATTCAGTCTGATGTGTTTAACAGAAGTGGGTTCAGCCGTTATTCAGCTGTTCAGCTGTTGTTCAGGTGAACAGTTGACTCATTTACCAACAGGATTTTGAGTCATGTTAAATGTGTTAAAGTTTTTGGCCAACAGAGGTTGAAATTAAAGAAGTAAATTTCACAGATATGATCCAATGAGGTGAAGCCCCGCCCCCTCTGCTATGCCCCATGGGACACACAGCAGCCCCAGGAAATACATAGAGTGGATCTAAGTGATGTTTGTCAGTCCATAGATAATTGGACACATCCGTTTGTTGTAAAACTGTTGTAGTATTGGACTGTGAATATGTCGGTGTAAAGGCTACACACCTCAAGTGTTGTTATGGTAACTGTCCACCGTCTGACGATGTCTGGGCAGCTTCAGTGTGACCAAGCTGGTGTGATTTTTACGTCTTTTAACCTGTTCACATGCATTATGTTTTTGTAACTGTACTGTCTTTGTGACAAACTCGAACTTTCTTGACATGTAAATTATATTTGATTGGACAAACATCTTGTATGAGGTAGATTGAAAAACTCCAACAGGTTTTTGTCTCTGTTCACTGACCCAGGGCAGAGTGGGCAGGGCTTCACCTCTCTATTATTAAATGTACAAATCCTGCAGCTGACGTGTTGGACCAAGGCATGAAGTCAGAAAGAACTGTTAGTTGTACAATGAAATCACAGCAGAAGAACAATGCATGGCAGACAAATAGAGTATGGACAGGCATAGAAAGACTGTCTTTAACAATAAACATCAGCCACATCAATAAAACTAAGACTAGAATGAGGCCAAAAAAACTGAGTTTGGTATTGACACAAAAATAATGAAAAAAAAAACTTTTGAGGAACACCAAATCTGAATTGAACTCTTCAAAATAAAACTAAATCAAACTACTTCTTATTTTGTAAAGCTAACTGAAAACGTAGAAAGACAAAAACAGAACTGATCAAAACTATAGTACCCATGAGCCTCAGCTGCTGTTTCCAAGAGAAGAGGTGTCCCAGTGTTTCTGAGTTCAGTGAGGATGTGACTGTTTTACCAAGTCTCAGCTATTGTACAGACAGACCAGGACCTGAATCAGGACCAGGATTAAGGATCCGGAGGTCACTTCGGGTTGAACTTTGGGTTTTCAGTTCCAGTGAATCCAAGAGGACGGTCTCAGAACATCTGAACCTCTGACTTTCCTGTGAGACTGAACTAGAATCTGAAAACACAAATTGAAACTCCAAACATTTAGTCTGTTATGATTTAATATTCAACAGTGAGTCTGTCTAAAAGTGTGTTCTTTACTCTCAGATTGGCAGAATGAAATAATTATAGGTTCAAATCATTTTAAACTCATTAATTTAATAGAAAAACATTTGTAATTATGGTCACAAACTTTGTATTAATTGAATATGAACCTACTCATTGACACACTGATAGTTTGTCTTTTGTTCTTGTGTTGAGTTTAGTTTGGTTTGTAATGTTTACTTCCTCTGATTAGTTTGTTGGTGTGATTGGTCTCATGGTCTTGTCCCACCCATAGAGGTCCTTCAATCAATGAAAACTTTTTAATCCACACAGTGTCGTAGTCATGTCAAATATAGTTTTTTGTAACTTTTTTTTAAATACATATGTATACATATATTTTATTTGAGCCAAATACTCAATAACTGCCATTTAAACCCTTTTAAATGTCATGTTTATAATGTAAACAAACCATATTTTTTGATGCAAAAAAAAAAAAAAAAAAAAAAAGTTTGTTTTTTTTTTCCCCAATTTTATTACCCTCATATCATATTACCTAACTCATCCACACATGTCCATCAGTCTGTGGACCTATTGAATCCAGGTGTTTCTGTTCCAACAGGGTCTGGGACCCAAAACTATAAGGACTAATGTCAGAATAGAGTTTTATATTATAGGATGGATATCATTGTATTGTTTAGTTTGGGTTAATTATTATCTTTGTTTCCAAATAACTGTCCTCATCTCTAGTTGAATGTTTGGCTGTATTAGGTCTATGTTCAAGTGGGATTGGGTTCATGTTGAAACATGTGCAAAGGAAAACCAAAGCCACGTTCCTCATATGTGTTCACATACTTATACCAATACAGCTGATTCTGATTGTGAAATCTGCACCAGGGCAAAACCTAACGGTGGAAAACACTGTGTTGTTACCAGCGACTCACCTCCATATGCAAGGGGCGGGGTCTGCTTTGGCGAACTGATTAAGAATGAATGTGATCGGTGGATGGCGTGTGTGCAGTGTGTGTCAGGTACTCTGTAAATTAGATGAGAACAGGTGGAGTTTCATTTGCCTCCAACATCGCAGGACCTGCGATGTGACTATTGTGCACACGTACATCGCAATGACGATGCTCAAACGATTATCATGCAGCTCTACTCCTGTCATACACACAAGAAAAATAGCAATACAATACTATAAAAAAGAAAAACAGTATTTAAAAAAACAGGCAATAGCATATTATAAGTACAGTAGAACCAGGGTCTGGAGTGGGACGTTTACAGGCCGGGTCTGCCGGCAGAGTGGGACTGGGCCAGAGGAAGAACCAGACCGACCTCACTGGTGTGGGATCACGGTTGTCCCATCAGTCCGTTGCTTCTGTTGATCTGGATGCAGCCCCCCACCCCTTTAGCGGATGTGAATGGACTCGTCCACAGGCCGCCTGTAAACCCACTGTAATTGTAAAAACTAAGAACTCCACAAGTATTGGTCGTATCAATCTGCAGTTTTCACCTCTTTGATCCTAGACCTTAAATACATTAGTACTGCAGAAGGAACAGACTGGATCTGTCCAGTTTATCAGTTATAAAGCTGATACACTACACACACACACACACACACACCACAGAGGTCACTTGGCTTGTATAATAGATGGGGGGGGGGGTTAAAAATTCATTAAAAATTTGTACTTTGACCTACTTTTCCCAAAATATAATCACATCTATTCTGGGTCACTGGTGATCTATAAACCCAGTTTAGTATGAATTCAACCAATAGTTTTGGTGCTGAAGTGTAAACAAACAACAAACCAAAAACAATACCCCCTGCCCCTCCCCCTTCAGGAAGCGGGGGTACTGAAGTGACAGCAGTACCAGTCGTCATAACAACACAGGACAACAGTAGATGATCCAGTGTGTTCCTGCTGTGTGGACATGTCTGTCTCCTACAGTGACAGGAACTGAACTCAGACTGATGATGGAATCTACGGTGACCCAGAGTCTCACCTCCATCTGATCTCTGCTGATAGTTGCACATGCACGGCTCTGATTGGACACGTGGTCCAGCGTTGGACGCGTGGTCCAGTGTTGGACTCGTGGTCCAGCGTTGGACGCGTGGTCCAGCGTTGGACGCGTGGTCCAGCGTTGGACTCGTGGTCCAGCGTTGGACTCGTGGTCCAGCGTTGGCAGGTTCTCAGCTGGTGTTGATAAAACAGGTGGTTTCAGGTCTGTTTACCTGGATGTCCAGTGGTCATGTGTGTGAATCCTGTCTGTCTGTGTGGATTATTTCTGTGCTGTTCTGCACATGGGTTCTCCTCTGTGGATCTGCAGACCAGGGGTGTCAAACATACAGCCTGTGGGCCAAAACTGGCCCCCCCAAAGGGTCCCATCCAGACTGTGGGATGAATTTGTAAAATGCAAACATTTGGGTAATAAAATCATTTTACTTACTGTCCAGTTAAACTTCAAGTTTTTTACTTTTGTTAATATAACAAAGTAAAAATACATGAAAACAGTTACATTTACAAACTACCATTTCACAAAAAAATGTAATAACATGAACAACTGTGTCCAGCCTGAATGTTGTAAGTGTTAATGACTGAGTGGTAGTAATGGTTAGTACTGTAGGATAATATGTAGGATTGATGTATGTGTAGTATAGTGTAGTACTGTGTTGTGATGTGTAGTATAGTGTAGTGCTGTGTAGTACTTTGTGTCTATTGTAATATCATGGGATGACCATCCCATAGGTTTGGTTTTTGGTGGTTTAAGGACCATAGGTCAAAGGTCATGTCACATATTTGTTACACACTGATTGTGTAGGTATCATGTAGTGGCTGTAGTATTAATGATCTACTTTTTCTTATATAGTTGTTAGATTTTCTTTTATTGACTATATTACAGGTTATATTTGTTGTATTACTGATTGTATTGGTTATGTTATTGATTGTATATGGGTCATGTATCGGGCATGTATCTGGCCTATTATTGCTTTTCTTATTGATTAGGCTGCTGTTTGTATTGGTCATATTATTGGTTGTATATGGGTCATGTATTGGTCATGTATCTGACCTATTATTGCTCTTCTTATTGATTAGGCTGCTGTTTGTATTGGTCATATTATTGGTTGTATATGGGTCATGTATTGGTCATGTATCTGACCTATTATTGCTCTTCTTATTGATTAGGCTGCTGTTTGTATTGGTCATATTATTGGTTGTATATGGGTCATGTATTGGTCATGTATCTGGCTTATTATTGCTCTTCTTATTGATTAGGCTGCTGTTTGTATTGGTCATATTATTGGTTGTATATGGGTCATGTATTGGTCATGTATCTGGCTTATTATTGCTCTTCTTATTGATTAGGCTGCTGTTTGTATTGGTCATATTATTGGTTGTATATGGGTCATGTATTGGTCATGTATCTGACCTATTATTGCTCTTCTTATTGATTAGGCTGCTGTTTGTATTGGTCATATTATTGGTTGTATATGGGTCATGTATTGGTCATGTATCTGGCTTATTATTGCTCTTCTTATTGATTAGGCTGCTGTTTGTATTGGTCATATTATTGGTTGTATATGGGTCATGTATTGGTCATGTATCTGGCTTATTATTGCTCTTCTTATTGATTAGGCTGCTGTTTGTATTGGTCATATTATTGGTTGTATATGGGTCATGTATTGGTCATGTATCTGGCCTATTATTGCTCTTCTTATTGATTAGGCTGCTGTTTGTATTGGTCATATTATTGGTTGTATATGGGTCATGTATTGGTCATGTATCTGGCTTATTATTGCTCTTCTATTGATTAGGCTGCTGTTTGTATTGGTCATATTATTGGTTGTATATGGGTCATGTATTGGTCATGTATCTGGCTTATTATTGCTCTTCTTATTGATTAGGCTGCTGTTTGTATTGGTCATATTATTGGTTGTATATGGGTCATGTATTGGTCATGTATCTGGCCTATTATTGCTTTTCTTATTGATTAGGCTGCAGTGTGCTATCAGTCGGCCTCTCAGCCTGCAGGTAACACAGCAGCTGCACCAGGGCATTATGGGAGCAAGGGGAGGGGGGGGTGGATCTGCCCCTCCCTCCTGGCCCTCTGTCTCTGAGTCTGCGTGCTGATTGGCTGACGGCCGGCCCAGCTGACTGGCTCTCGCTCATCCCTCCATCAGACAGACAGAGAGAGAGGGAGGTGATGGAGGCGACAGCGATGGGGTGAGTTCCACTGCCATTTTACATCTATGTGTTTATTCACATCTGCATCTGTTAGTTTCATCACAGACGGTCTGTTTAGGGGAGGGGGGAGGGGTGGTGGTGGTGTTGGTGGTGGTGGGGGGTGCAGAGGAGGGGGGTGGGGTGGGGGTTTGTCTGTCATTGTCCGGAGCTCTGCGACGGCTTTTTCTTCTTCAGGGGATTTAACTGTGTTCTGATCAGAAACAAAGAGCAGGAGGAAGGAGGGGAGAACCAGGGGGTGGGGGGGCTGATGCAGAGGAGCAGAGGGATGATGGAAGGAGGAGAGGGGGGGCAGAGGAGCAGGCTGTGATGGAGGGAGGAGAGAGGAGGCAGAAAATGGCTGCCGAGCAATGGAGGATGGATGAAGGAGACAGGGAGGAGGAGGAGGAGCTGAAGCCACAGTACTACTGCAGAGTACTACTGGAGTACAAGTACTCAGGAATACTAAAGGAGTAGAATACCAGGCACAATACTGTATATACTAAGTCACATGTGTACTATGGTGTATTAGTGTGTATTACTCTGTAATAATCTGTACTATAGTGTACTCCACTGTCATAATATGTACTACAGTGGTAGTAATGGTTAGTACTGTGGGATGATAATATTTAGTACTGTTGTGATATGTAGTATAGTGTAGTACTATGTTGTGATGTGTAGCGCAGTATAGTACAGCGTCACAACGTGTAGTATGTGTAGTACTGTGTAATGATGGTCATTCTAGTGCAGTACTGTTTAGTACTTTGTGTCTGTTGTAATATGATGGGCTCCACATCCCATAGGTTTGGTTTGGTTTGGGGTGGTTTGAGGACCACAGGTCACATGACGTCCCAGTGTTTGTCAACCTCCATCTGCTGTAAATGTAGGCTATCGATGGTTGGATTGATTGTTGGTCAATGATGGTGGATTTTCCAGTTTTAATCCAAGTGTTCTACTCTTTGTACATCCACATGTGTCACAACGTTGAACTGAATATTTAGTCGGTTATCCTAAAATTAAAGAGTTTGTTGTTATTTGCTGTTGAGAATGATGGCGCTTCACCGTCATGTGTCAGATGTTCCATGGAGTCCTGGTGGATGGACTATTTCATTCCACAGTATTTCATACATTCACCTTTTCTCCAAAAGCTGTGACGCCTCCAGAAACACACATCTACTGTTCAATTTTTCAACTCATCTACTGAATGGAAAATTTAATCCTATTTATTAAACACAAGTAAATTCTTTAATAAATATGTCTAAAAGCTGCACTGACACCGAGGAGATTTACTCATCAGGGATCAAGATTTAACCCTTACAGACCCAAACGTCCACCTTTAACCCTTACAGACCCAAACGTCCACCTTTAACCCTTACAGACCCAAACGTCCACCTTTAACCCTTACAGACCCAAACGTCCACTTTTAACCCTTACAGACCCAAACGTCCACCTTTAACCCTTAAAGACCCAAACGTCCTTGTTTAACCGTTAAAGACCCAAACGTCCACCTTTAACCCTTACAGACCCAAACGTCCTTGTTTAACCGTTAAAGACCCAAACGTCCACCTTTAACCCTTACAGACCCAAACATCCTCCTTTAATCGTTAAAGACCCAAACGTCCTTTTTTAACCCTTACAGACCCAAACGTCCTTCTTTAACTCTTAAAGACCCAAATGTCCACCTTTAACCCTTAAAGACCCAAATGTCCACCTTTAACCCTTAAAGACCCAAATGTCCACCTTTAACCCTTAAAGACCCAAATGTCCACCTTTAACCCTTACAGACCCAAACGTCCACCTTTAACCCTTACAGACCCAAACGTCCACCTTTAACCCCAAACATCCACCTTTAACCCTTACAGACCCAAACGTCCACCTTTAACCCTTACAGACCCAAACGTCCACCTTTAACCCTTACAGACCCAAACGTCCACCTTTAACCCTTACAGACCCAAACGTCCACCTTTAACCCTTAAAGACCCAAACGTCCTCCTTTAACCCTTACAGACCCAAACGTCCTCCTTTAACCCTTAAAGACCCAAACATCCTCCTTTAACCTAAACCATCTGCTGATCTAAACTGTTTAATCCTATTAATCCATGTCAATAATTGGTGTCAAATACAGTTCTTCATCTTTACATGGTTATCAGATATGACCATATTTGGATGCTCAGAGGCTCCGTAGTTACCGTGGAAACACCATCATCTTCTACAACATTCAAAGGCGCCTGTAGCTCAGTTGGTAGAGCGGGTCAGCGGTTCAAATCCCAGCTCCGACTGTCTTGCCCAAGAACACTGAACCCTAAATTGCTTCAGTCTGGCCTGGCAGAGCCTTGCATGGCAGCAGTGAATGGGTGAATGTGAGGCTTTGTAAAGCGCTTTGGGCACCATGAAGGTGTAGAAAATGCACTATATAAGTGCTGTCCATTTGATTGACCAGTAAAACCCATGGAGCTGGATCCATGACAGTGGGTGGACACACTGGGTTTATGATCAGTTAATGATTGGACTGAAAAAGATGCTTTTTCCTCTTTTTCTTCTTTTTTTTCCCTCTTTTTCCTCTCCACATCCCATAGGTTTGGTTTGGGGTGGTTTGAGGACCACAGGTCACATGACGTCCCAGTGTTTGTCAACCTCCATCTGCTGTAAATGTAGGCTGTCGATGGGTTGGATTGATTGTTGATCAACCATGGTGGATTTTCCAGTGTTAATCCAAGTGTTGTGCTCTTTGTACAAACTGACGTCACATGTACATCCACATGTCCAGATGGACACACTGGGTTTATGATCAGTTAATGAGAGATTGGACTGAAAAAGACACTTTTTTTAACCTTAGAATTTACTCTGTAACATTTACATGAACAGTGAATTGAATGTAGAAAATACTTGATTTTCACTGAAAATGCAAAAATAGTGGATAATATTATAATAAATGGTGAAAAATCACTTAAGACATGTTAAAGAAAGAGAAAAATTCATTTGGGATCTGAAACAAAAGTATCAGTGGGTCTTTAAGGGTTAAAGGTCAAAGGACACCTTCTGTTAGTCATGAACAGGAGACAAATCCTTTCTGATCCTGGCTGAATCATGTCATCAATTGCACATATTAGTTTTGTCAGTTACAGGTAAAGATAATTTTACAGGTGAATGAAGTCACAGGTCATTTATTTTTATCATCTTATTGATAAAGTTTTTCTTTCTTTTTCTTTTTTCTTTCTTTTCTCTGTTTTCAATCCTTTCATTGATGAGATGTGGCGCCCACCTATAATTTGGAAAGTAAAGGAAGATAATGGTAAACAGGAATCAAACTAACGTAAGACGATTTAATGAGATGCACATGTACAATAGTTTAGGCCAAGAATAAATGGAGCAACTGGAATTATGGAATATTGTCTGTGCAAAGAAAATCTACCGTACATTCTGCCATCATGTGGGAAAGTCAGGGATTTGGATTTTATTTATGGTTCAGGTTGAGCAAAGACACTTTTCCAGATTTGAAAGCTAATGTCCAGATTTTAGGATTCTTCCCATTCTGTTTAACACTTTCAGTGCCACGGGCCGATCAGATCGGCTTTGGAGAACACGCCATATTTGTGTACAAACAAACCATCCACCCCCATTTCTTTCTCACATTTCGATGACGTTCTTTCTGTGTCCCCCTTTTGAGACCAAGCAGACGGGAATTTGAGGTCATGCGACCGAATAATATTTTTATATCTTTTTAATGTTTCTTATTCTCCGGTGTTTCATCAGAGGGAGCCCTCCATGCCGGGGGCGGCTGTGGACTCCGGGGGCTGTGGCGCCTTCTCTCACTGGGGTCCGCTCCTTTCTGGTGGGTGGGGGTCCCAGTTGGCCCTCTCCCACTAGTTGGGATGCGGGGCTGTGTTGCTGGTGCCTGGTCGCCGGGGTCGGCGGCTGCCTCCTGGTGCGGATGGCTCCGAGACAGCGCCTCCTAAACTGATGTTTACTTTTACTTGTACATTTTTGTTCTGGTCTACCCGTGCTCAGTCAGTCTTCTTAAGTATGTGTGAGCTTGTGGGTTTGCATGTATATGTGTGTGTGTGTGTGTGCGGGTGAGTGGGTGGGTGTGGGTGGGGGGCGGTACTGATTTTTAAACTATGTAAAGCACTTTGTGCTACAGTTTTTAATGTATGAAAAGTGCTATATAAATAAAGATTATTATTATTATTATTATTATTATAAATTATGCAAATTATGATCAATAATGAATCGGCTGCGTCCGGTGCGTTTTGAATCTAATCAGCAATCGGTCGGATGTTACCGAGCGGTTTCCTGCAGGATTCTTCAAATATTATAAAAACGACGCGAAATACTGAAAAACGGCCAAATTCTGTGGCACTTTTAAGGCTTATTAGCCCCTTAACTGTCTGGCACTTAAAGAGTTAATGGTGTATGAGGCTGTGTAAGCTAAAGCAGATGGATATGAAGTCACACATCTCAACAACTGGACCATTTATTCACACAACGAGGGACGCACAAAAACTATCGGTCTGATAATTATCGGTACGACATTGAAAAAAAATGACGTCATTCAGATAATTCTGATAATTAAAGTTTTCAATGATAAATATAGCCCATAATAATCAATCTAAATTGCTTAGATTTGGTGCATTTCACCAGTACACAGTGCATGTTGTTGCCTTGGCAACCGCCATAAAAACCAAGCCTGTCACCCACTGGTTCCAACCTTTTTTTTACTCTTGACCCCATTTTAACATCACACATTTCTGTCGACCACAGACATTCAAAACGGCTGTGTAATGCATACGGAAATGACCAAATATAGTCACTTGCCCAATAAAGGATTAATTTCAGTGTATGACAGTAATATCACAGACAGGTTTATTTATGGATCAAATGTGAAAATGTTCTGAAGCTGAAGGTTGTAAATCCAGTCTGTAAACGGGCTGATGTTGAAGGAGGTGTTCACAAAGCCTTTTCTGATCCCATCACCAATAATCATATGATGTCATCCGTCTGTACAGGTCAGAGGTCAGCAGATCGTCATGGCGGCAGCGTCATATGACCAGCTGCTGAGGCAGGTGGAGGTGCTAAAGATGGAGAACTCCAACCTGAGACAGGAGCTGCAGGACAACTCCAACCACCTGACCAAACTGGAGACCGAAGCCTCCAACATGAAGGTACGGATAAAGACCAGTACAGACCACTATGAGCCTGGTAGAGGAACCAGTAGAAACCTGTAAGGTCCAGTTAAAACCTGTAAAGACCAGTAGAAAACTGTAAGGACCAGTAGAAACCTGTAGGGACCAGTAGAAACCGGTAGGGACCAGTAGAAACCTGTAAGGACAAGTAGAAACCGGTAGGGACCAGTAGAAACCTGTAAGGACCAGTAGAAGCCTGTAAGGACCAGTAGAAACCTGTAGGGACCAGTAGAAACCTGTAAGGACCGTCGAGTCTAGTTAGGATCAGTAGAAACTTGTAAGGACCAGCAGAAACCAGGTATAAGGACCAGTAGAAAGCTGCAGTGAACAGTAGAAACTGGTAGGGACCAGTAGAAACCAGTTGGAAGCAGTGGTAACCTGTAAGGACCAGTACACAGCTATGTGGACCAGTATAAACCCTTATGGACCAGTACACAGCTATGTGGACCAGTATAAACCCTTATGGACCAGTACACAGCTATGTGGACCAGTATACAGCTGGATTTGTCATCCTGTGTAGCTCTGTGTCACGTAGATCTGCTCTGTGTCACGTAGATCTGCTCTGTGTCACGTAGATCTGCTCTGTGTCATGTAGATCCGCTCTGTGTCACGTAGATCCGCTCTGTGTCACGTAGATCTGCTCTGTGTCACGTCGATCCGCTCTGTGTCACGTAGATCTGCTCTGTGTCACGTAGATCCGCTCTGTGTCATGTAGATCTGCTCTGTGTCACGTAGATCCACTCTGTGTCACGTAGATCCGCTCTGTGTCACGTAGATCCGCTCTGTGTCACGTAGATCTGCTCTGTGCCATGTAGATCCGCTCTTTGTCACGTAGATCTGCTCTGTGCCATGTAGATCCGCTCTGTGTCACATAGATCTGCTCTGTCTGACCATAGCCTTGTGTGTTCTCTCTCTTCAGCGTACTGTAGTCGTCGGTTTGAGTCAGTGTTGTAGTTTCTCCTCCAGATCAGAAGGTGGCAGTTGTGCTGGTATGGACTGGTTTTAAAGATGACCCTCCACTGGGTGGAGTGGTTTCCATGGTTTCCATATCTTCTGGCAGGCATTTCCTGTTTTAGAACAACAGCAGTGTCTATGTTCGCTCGTAGAAGTCAACACAGATATGACAGTTCTATTCAAAGTCTTACAGCGTAAGGATGGAGAAGGACACATAGGAGAGGGACCGCTGAACGGAAACAGGTTAACCAACGACAAATACCAACATCTAATAATTATTGATGATACTAAATTAAATCAAAGCACACTTGTGTTAAATGATGTGGGTTTATGAATGTGCATAACCACAGGTTTATCAGGAGCAGAAAGGAACAGACAAGAACAAAAGTGGCACAAGTACTGAACACAAACTCATGAACTATATGATGGAACCTATGCTCTATAGTCCTGGGGTCACATGATCATATATTGGCCAACCAGGAGGCAGTGTCTCTGCGCCGCCATGTCGCATTGTTACAATCTGGAAGAGGTTCACATCAAGGCTGTGCAGGCCAACGCGTCACTGTCCAAAGTGACGGCGTACGCCAGTGGTTCCAAACCTTTTTTGGCTCATGACCCCATTTTAATATCACAAATTTCTGACGACCCCAGACATTCTAAACAGACTTTTTTTGGGCTAAAATTAAATTGTTTTTGATCATGTAATAGTTTGCTATACTATGTTGCAAATAAATGTTAATTTTAGACAACATTTAGACTATATAATGTTAATTTTTATTAGTAAGTTTTGATTTTTAATTTTTTTATCAATTAGAAATTTCAGGCGACCCCACATGGGGTCCGGACTCCAAGGTTGAAAAACACTGCATTAACTGCTCCCAGTCCCCTTTTTAAGTTGTGTGATATAGTCTGTTCTTTCTCAAACTGATAAAATCTTGTGCCACAAACATCTTAAACCAGTGTACACAATGAATGAAGGGGTTAACCCAGTGGTTCCCAACTTTTTTTACTCCTGACCCCATTTTAACATCACAAATTTCTGGTGACCCCAGACATTCAAAACGGAGACATTTTATTTGCTAAAATTAATTGGTTTTTGATTGTGTAATACTTTGCTATAATGTGTTGCAAATAAATGTTAATTTTAGGCCACATTTAGGCAATATACTGTAAATTTTTATTAGTAAGTTTTAATTTTTTTCAATTACTAGAAATTTCAGGTGACCCCATTTGAATTCCAGGCGACCCCACGTGGGGTCCAGACCCCAAGGTTGAAAAACACAAGCATAGGTAGTGACACGTGACGTCCACACGTCCATAAATCCAGCTGTAACGTGTACTGACCGACCTGACAAGTCCAGGATGAGAAGGTCCAAGATGAGTTCTGTGACCAATGTTTGACCACCATTTATCAGACAATGGTCTCTCTCTCTCTCTCTCTCTCTCTCTCTCTCTCTCTCTCTCTCTCTCTCTCTCTCCCTCTCCCTCTCCCTCTCCCTCTCCCTCATATGAACTCAGTGTCTCTCGTCCCTCGTCCTTAAATAGCCCTCTGGTATTTTCCACCAATCACGCGCTCTTCTACAGAGTGGGCCTATTGTTTTTGTGCAGAGTGGGCGTCTGTCTTTTAGAGGATCTTTAGCTCCAAACACATGACTCTGGTAAACCTGTCAGAGTGAATCCTCTGTCACTTGGTCCCGTCTTTATTTGGCCTTTGCTGTTTACTTGGACTGTCTGTTTACTTCCTGTTTGTTTTTGTTGTTGTTTTTCTACAGTTGCCTTTTGTTTTCTTCATCTGTGGTTTCTCTGTTTGACCTCTTTCCATCTCTGTCTTTATTTTTAGTTTTTATCAGTATTTTTCACATGTTACCCGTTTGTCATTCTTAGTTTTTGGAGTTTTCTTTTTGGTTTCTTCTCTGTTCGTCTGGTCTCTTTTCATTATTGTCCTCTCCTGCTTCCTGTCCAAACACCTCACTTCCTGTTTCCCGTTTCCTGTTTTGTGCCGATGACCGCAGAGCTGTGAGACAGACGGACGCGGTGTGTTTGTGTGGTGTCCGTCATGTCACTGTACGAACGCTGTCGCTTCATCGTGGTGAGTGAACAAAGCGGGTCTGAACAGAACCGGGCCCACAGACACTGGGGTTCTTAGACGCTGGGGTTTGTCTTCTTCTGCTCATGTGTTGAATGGTTTCACTGTCGATTTACTGGGACTTTAATAGTTGGCTCGGCCCCCAGCGGGGTTAGAGGTTAGGATCTGTGTGATCCGGTCTACACATCACATGATGGTCCTGAGACGAGTTACAAGTACAGCCTTCAAACAGAACTGATATTTATTGTCATATGATGTTGTGTCTGTTATGTCATTTGTCATTTACATGTGTGGGTCATACTGTTTTATTGTATGTATTTTAGGGATGTAACGATTACCGGTATAACAATAAACTGTGGTCAAATTCCTGATGGTTAGTGTTACCATTTCATTTGTAATTATCATGATAACCATGTTTGATTAACACACTTTGAAAACTCATAGTACTGCTCATTTCCTGGAGAAGCATCTATCTATCTGTCTGTCTGTCTGTCTGTCTGTCTGTCTATCGTTCTATCTATCATTCTATCGGTCGTTCTATCTATTGTTCTATCGTTCGTTCTATCGTTCGTTCTATCATTCTATCTGTTGTTCTTTCTATCTGTCTCTCTCTCTCGCTCTCTCTCTGTCTCTGAAAAAGAAACTAAAAACTCAAACTTGAACTGGAAAACAGTCAAACAGTGTCCACAAGGTTCCATCTTTAATGCACATTTGTAAGTTTGATGTTTATATGTTAATATTTGAATGTTTCTGCCAAAAGAAGGTACATTGTGGCTATTATTTTATTTATTTATTTATTTATTTATTTATTTATTTATTTTCAAAATGCAATTTGGTTAAATTATTTCAGTGTGTATTAATACTTTTTGAACATTCTGAACACAGTTTCAACAATACCACAATAATAATGATAGCTGTGATAATTTTGGCCACAACAACTGTGATATGAAGTTTTCATATTGTTACATCCTTACTGTATTTATTAACCCATAAAGACTCAGAGCTACTTTTATGTCTGTTCCCGGATGACATTTTCTCTCTATTTACCTTTTAAGTGATTTTAACATTTTTATAACACTGTCATCTGTATTTACATTTTTCAGTGAAAATCATGTATTTAATTCACTGATCATGTAGAGCACAGGTGTCAAACATGCGGCCCAGGGGCTAAATCCAGCCCGCCAAAGGGTCTAGTCCAGCCCACAGGATGAATTTGTGAAATGCAAAAATTACACTAAGATATTAACAATCCTTTTAGTTCAAGTTCCACATTCAGACCAATTCAATCTCAAGTGGGTCAGACCAGTAAAACACTATCATAACAACATATAAATAATGGCAACTGCAAATGTTTCTCTTTGTAAATGTAAATATTTTCATGTATTTACACTAAAACAAAGTATAATTTAGCAAAAAATGTGAGTAACCTGAACAAATATGAACAAACTGAAATGTTTTAAGAGAAGTACAATTTTACCAATATTCTGTCTGTTATTAAATGTTTTGTGTGTTTGTAGGTCCACTATGATCTGTCAGTTATAATGTGCATGTGTAAATGATAAACTGAGGCAGAATATTGTTAAAATTACACTGATTTTTTCAGTTTGTTCATGTTATTCACATCTTTGAAAGGATTGTTTTTAGATGTAAACCTGTTTCATAATGTAAATGTACTTTTCTCACTCTAAAACAAAGAGAAAAGTTTGGAGTTGACATTATTTCTATATTATTATGTTATTATTTTACTGGTCCAGCCCACTGCAGATCAAATTTAGCTGAATGTGGAACTGAACTAAAATGAGTTTGACGGTCCTGATGTAGATGTTCATTAAAGCTCAGAGTAAATTCAAAGGTTATTTTATCAAAACAGAGAAAACTGAAGAAAAATTCACTTTCTCAGTCAAATCTATCATTAGCTGAATATAAATCAGGTGTCTACAACCATATCTTTGTTTGTGGCATTTATTATTTTGTTCATTTTATTTCATTTTATTCACATATATATTAGTGCTGTCAAACGATTACTTTTTTTATTGGATTAATCACATAGTTGCTGTGAATTAACTCTGATTAATCACGATTAAATTTCATTCATTTTTAATCTCTATTAATCGCGTTTCATTTTACATGAGCAAACAGACTCAAGAAAGAAGGGAATATATCTGCACTGAACATGTTTGTCCAAGCTGGGTTACGCGTTAGCCATAGTGCTAACAGAATCCCCGACTAACGGCTGTTTGGTGTTAAGGTGGTATTTTAAGGTGGAAGTGCTTCAGTGAATAGAAAACTCCTTCCTGCAGAATGTGTCTAATACTTTATGTGGGTCGACAATAATAGCAAACATGGTGACGACAGGAGGTTTTTCTAGTGTGGATACTGTGAAGGGTAGTTGTCATGAATGTGGTCAGTAGTTTTTCACTAACTCACACAGTCACTCTTGGAAAAGTTCAGCTATTTCTGGAAATTATTCCTTTCAAATTTCAACACTGCCCCCTGTGGTTCCCGGAAAATCGACAGAATTACACACATAATGTACGCAGAGGATGGATAGAGCACTGTGTCTGTCTGCGTCTTTAACATTGAGCATAAATGAGCCCTAAAGGTGGATGTTTGGGTCTGTAAGGGTTAAACACAAATGAACAGGAATCACTGTCTGCTTTGTGGACGTTTTTCTTCTTAAACCTTTTTGGTTCCATTTTCTAAACAAAACTTCGATGAAAAGTCAGAAACTTTGAGTCAGAGATCAGAAATGCAACAGAGTTGTCTTAAGTCTGCATTAATTTAACATAATTAATGCACAATTAAAGGATTTTATTTTCTCCAAACAGGAAGTCCTGAAGCAGCTGCAGGGCACCATAGAAGAAGATTCGGGGGAGGCGTCAGGCTCTCAGCTGGAGCTCATTGAAAGACTCAAAGGTAACAAATAATCCACATGTTCAAGTACGTTAGTGCATGGAAGTTTGGATGTCAAGAAATCCTGATTCAAACCAGATGGAAACACAAACACTGTCCAAAGGCTAAATAAAAGCTGTTTCCTTATGCAGAGATGAGCCTGGACTCTGCAGGTTTCAAGCCCAGGGCCAGGCCTCCCAGCCCCCCTCGTCCTCCTCCAGCTCCACCTCCTCTGGGTCTGCAGCTCCTGCAGGAGCAGCCGGAGGCTCCGCAGCTGCGGGGCCGTCTGCGGCCACCGCCTTCCCCAGGAGAGGGCTGCCCTCTGCGGGCAGAGACAGCCACGACAGGTGCCTGGAGGAGCTGGAGAAGGAGAGGTCAGTAACCGAGTACAGGTCAGTTACAGAGTACAGGTCAGCGCTGTGGTGTCCATTACAGTTACAGAGTACAGGTCCACTACAGTTACAGAGTACAGGTGTACAGAAACCAGCTGCGGCTTCCTCAGTAGCTGAGGCTCATGGGTAGTGTAGTCTGTAGAGTCAGTATCTGCAGAGTTGAAAAGCTGTTGATTCTAAAGAATACTGATCCTGTCAGATCATTTTACTCCTGATAATTCTGTGATAAGTGCTGAACTGGACTGGTTGAAGTATTAGTACATGTTTACAGACTGGTGAGAGTACTTCCATCAAACTGAAATACTACTGCAGTAGTACTATGAAAACAAGTACCATGACTACAGGAAGAACTGGACTGCCATGTCCTGTAAAATCATTAATACGCCCACTGTGTCTGTCCTGTTCTGGGATTGGCTGTTGCTGCTCACAGGTCTCTCCTATTGGCTGAGCTGGAGAAGGAGGAGAAGGAGAAGGATTGGTACTACGCTCAGCTTCAGAATCTGACCAAGAGGATCGACAGTCTGCCGCTGACTGAAAATGTACGCACACACCTTGAACATGCACTGACTTTTCTTTAACCCTTTAACCCCTGAGCCCTGGTTCCAGGTAAAGGTTCACATGTTAATCTGCATATCTGATGGTATTTCCCCTGGTTTTTGTTCATTGTTTTTCCTCTGGGTTCTCTTTCAGTTCACTCTGCAGACTGATATGAGTCGGCGTCAGTTGGAGTTTGAAGCTCGTCAGATTCGCTCGGCGATGGAGGAACAGCTGGGTTCCTGTCAGGAGATGGAGAGGAGGGCTCAGGTAACAATAGCACCAATGGACCACAAACAACTGAACATATGATCAGATCAGTAACACCTGTGTGTGTGTGTGTGTGTGTGTGTGTGTGTGTGGTGTGTGTGTGTTTCAGGCTCGTGTGTCTCGTATTCAACAGATAGAAAAAGACATTCTCAGACTGGGTGCACGCCTACAGGTAACATGCACATCCTGGATCCTCCATCCTTATCTCCACCCCTGGAAACCCCATCAGGTTCAGATCACCTGCTGTGAATATACCAATAATCTGATCAATAATCATTCTGTCTCCACAGGTGGAGGAAGCTCAGGGTCCAGGTGATGCTAGCGGATTGGCTGCCACACAGGTGAGTGTTTTTTATTCTGTCATTTTTTTTTTACTATTTTACTTATTGTCCCATTAAGGACTCCCATTAGAACAGGCCTAGGTTTATTGGTGTTGTTTGTGTAATAAAAGTGTCAGAAAATGTCTTTTTGGCCAATTCTTTTGCACCTTTTTTCAGGAAGAACTTAACTTTCAGTATCTGTCGATTAATTAGCATTATTATATGTAATAAATGTTTAAAACAGTGTGTTATAGTTGAACATAAAAAGGACTTTAATTTTATTTATATTTATTATAAAACCATCTGTAAATGTTGATAATGAAACTTTGAGTTTATATAAATACCCTTTCCTCTCTTTTCCATGTGTTGATCCATTGTCGTTCTAGATCATTGTGTGTCCATGTTCCTCTTGTTCTTTTTGGTTCTTTGGTGTCATTTGGATCCAGTTGATAGTCTATGTTCACTTTGGGTCTAGTTGTAGACAGAGCCGCTCATTTCACTGACAAAAACATCCATCAGCTGATTCAAATACACACACTGGATCTGTGTATGAACTGGAGAGCTCTGACTACAGATTTACACATATATACAAATATACACACATTTAGAGAAGATTTACACAAACAACTATCAATCAACTATAAAAAACGCAAAAATACAGAGGAAAACAGTGGGAAAAATGGCGAAAAAAAACAGTGAAGCTCAGCAAAAACATGATAAATCCCACTAGTAGAACACTCCAAAACAGCACTATCACTATTATATACAATTATTTACATGAATTCTCCACTAAAACACTGATTAAAGTAATTAAAAATCTTCCATGTCTCTCTCACTGACTGCACTCTGCTGCTCTAAGCCCTGCCCACTTCTACCCCTCCCTCTCAGCCAATGACAGACCTCTGCCCTCATGTGTTCTAGACCAATAGAAAGAACCTGACCTCAGCTCACAGATGACATTTGGATTTTCTTAATATCTTTTTTTTTTTTTTCCATCTCCAGAGCTCCGGCAGTCGATTGGACCATGAACCGGCCAATGAGACGAGCTACTCTGTACCTCGACGAATCACCAGTCACCTAGGAACCAAGGTCAGTGGTTCTACCCGGTAACACACAAGTGCAAAGACAAGCCCCCTACCCCCCCCCCCCGTTTGTACAAATATTGAGAAAATAAATGAATAAATGTTCAGAGTCCTGCGCTGTGTCGCCCCCTGCAGGTGGAGATGGTGTACAGCCTTCTGTCCATGTTGGGAACTCACGATAAAGACGACATGTCGCGGACGCTGCTCGCCATGTCCAGTTCACAAGACTCGTGCATCGCCATGCGTCAGTCCGGCTGCCTCCCGCTGCTCATCCAGCTGCTGCACGGCAACGACAAGGACTCTCTGTTGCTAGGTAACCGCTGGTTTCTCAGACGTTTTGCATTGAAATGTAGCATCAAAGGTTACGATTGTTCTTAGCGCTGCCAGATGTACAATCGCAGAGTTTCCCTGCAGTGCGTCCTCTCACCTGATCATGTCGTCCAGGTAACTCTCGTGGCAGTAAAGAGGCTCGTGCCAGGGCGTCGGCGGCGCTGCACAACATCGTACACAGCCAGCCCGACGACAAGAGGGGCCGCCGGGAGATCCGGGTGCTCCACCTGCTGGAGCAAGTACGCCATTACTGTGAGTCCTGTTGGAGCTGGCAGGAGAACCACGAGAGGGGCGTCGACCAGGAGGACAACCCCAGTGAGTGATGTCACCCACTACTGACCAATCAGACACAGACGCACCGAGTACTGACCAATCACACATAGGCGGGGTCAATGGATGTTCACGCAAGACCCAAAACTGAAACCTGATCTGTCCAACGTCCTGTCACCTAGAAAATGTATTTATAGTTTAATTAGAATAGAATAGAATAGAATAGAACAGAATAGAACAGAATAGAACAGAATGGAATAGAATAGAATAGAATAGAACAGAACAGAATAGAATAGAATGGCCTTTACTGTCATTGTGTGCTGAAAACACAAGCTTTTTTTTTACCCATCATGCCTCTGTGTGTGCAGTGCCGTCCCCGGTGGAGCATCAGATCTGTCCGGCCGTCTGCGTCCTGATGAAACTGTCCTTCGATGAGGAACACCGCCATGCCATGAACGAGCTGGGTCTGTCTCCAAACATACATTCCAACATTCCATCTACAAACAGAAGCCTACCTTTACAGTGGGGTTCTGTGGGTTGTTGTTGCTATGGCGATTCCCTCCCATTAGACACACTGTAGTTACTATGGTGATATCCTGACATTTTAGTTCAGGTTCCACATACGGCCAATTTGATCTCAACTGGGCCCAAGACAGTAAAATAATAACATTTAACTGTTTTAGAGTGAAAACAAGTATGTATTCAGAAAAAAAAACTGTAATTTCAACAATTTTATGTCTGAGCTGAGTTTGAACACAACGTACAGATGACAGTGGGTCTATAAATACACAAAACATTTAGGAACAGGGAGAATACTGGTACTACTACACTGATTTTTCTGTAGAAATTTCAAGTTGTGCATATCTGTTCAGGTTATTCACAACTTGATGTGAAAAATGTCAATATTTTCATGATGCACTTTGACTTTTTTGCATTAAACCAAGGGCAAAATGTGGGGTTGTCATTACTTCTAAGTTATTATGTTACCGTTTGACTTTAGATCCAGAAAAAAGGCTGTAATGAGGTGTTGGATTATCGGCCCTTTTCCTGTTTTGTTGAGTTGAGGGGAAGTGTTCAACATGGCCTCATTTACCAGATGGACACAGTGTTATTTTTTGCACTGAAAGACAAAATATTTGAAGTTGTCATTATTTACAGACATAATGTAATATTATTTTTTTCCATCAAACCCAGTAGTAAATCTGCAGTCATTCTTTTGTGTGGGTTCTTCTGCTGTTATTATTTGACTGCAGATCAGATTGGTCTGGATGTGGAACCCACACTAAAATGAGTTCCACAGCCTGGACTGTGGAATTTATGCACTTTGCAAATTCATCCCAGGGGTCGGACTGGAACCTTTGGAGGGACGCCTGTTTGACAGCCCTGGTTTAAACACAGTCATGGTTCACCGTTGCTTTTACTGCGTCTTCATGTGTCGTTTATCAGAGGGGTGGGGTTTTGATCCTGTGGGTTTTGTATCCCTGCAGGTGGTCTGCAGGCGGTGGCTGAGCTGCTGCAGGTGGACTGTGAGATGTTCGGCCTCAGCAGCGACCACTACAGTGTTACGCTGCGCCGCTACGCAGGCATGGCGCTCACCAACCTCACCTTCGGAGACGTGGCCAATAAGGTGAGGAGAAAACCTGCCTCTGTCCAGAAAACACTCTGAACCAGGTGTTAACCCTTTCACACATAACAGTCACTCCAGTGGACAGTTCTTCTCCAGCTGTTCTCTTGTATATTCATGGGTTTTGTTTTAGTTCCATATCAGCCAACACAGTGGACACTTATGCACCATCTCATACACTCCAATTCATGCAATTACTGTAACTTTGCTGTTCTTAATAAACCTGATCTGCAGTTACATGTTTGAGTGTAAATAATTGCTAGTTATTAGACTGTAATTAACAGTTTTCTTAAACTAACAGTTTTTTTTGCATATTATCTCCATGAAGTGAGTAACAACTAGTATTAGAGTATGATAAAATGTGAGAAAACATCAGATTAGCTGCATTTAAATGTTTTTATTTCATAGTTTTCACACAGTTTATCACTTTCTCTTACTATGTTTTAAATACATGTTTCTTTGCTTCAAAAATTAAACGCAGGGTGTCCAGCTGAGTGGACATTTTTGTAACTCCATAAAAAATAGGTTCATTAAAAAAAATTTAATTACATTGTTTTTTTCCATGTCTAAAGAGGAATAAAACACTCAGGAAAAAAAAAATCTTTAAGGTTCCTATAATTCACACATCAAAAGGTTAAGGAAACAGATTAAAGTGGTGTATTTTTTTACCCATCAGGCCACGCTGTGCTCCATGAAGGGCTGCATGAGAGCGATGGTCGCCCAGCTGAAGTCTGAAAGTGAAGACCTGCAACAGGTGAGCACAGCGGTTTCCACAACAACGGTGTGTTTCTGAGTGTTTGTGTGTCTGTTTTCAGGTGATAGCCAGTGTTCTGTCCGTTTTCAAGTGATAGACAGTGTTCTGTCTCTTTTCAGGTGATAGTCAGTGTTCTGTCTGTTTTCAGTGTTCTGTCCGTTTTCAAGTGATAGCCAGTGTTCTGTCTGTTTTCAGGTGATAGTCAGTGTTCTGTCTGTTTTCAGTGTTCTGTCTGTTTTCAGGTGATAGCCAGTGTTCTGTCTGTTTTCAGGTGATAGTCAGTGTTCTGTCTTTTTTCAGGTGATAGTCAGTGTTCTGTCTGTTTTCAGGTCATAGCCAGTGTCCTTAGGAATCTGTCGTGGCGAGCCGATGTCAACAGTAAGAAGACGTTGCGTGAAGTGGGCAGTGTCCGAGCGCTGATGGGTTGTGCTCTGGAAGTCCAGAAGGTCAGTCCTGTGTCCTCCCAGTGAGACGGCGTCCTGCATGTGGACACAAACCAGTATATCTGTTCAACATGGAATAACATGAAGTATTTCTAAATCTCCTCATCATCACTTATTAAATCAGATGATTTTGGAATTAATTTAATTAAGTCATGTTTTAAACCGGACAATAAATATGTAAAATACGAAAACATCAGTTTAAAGCAACACCACACAATGTTATTAGAGGAAAAGACTTGATATTTAACCATAATTTCCAGGATTTTTGTTTATTTCATGTTCAAAATCAGTTCAGACTTAATTCTAATTTCACTTAAATAGTTCCTGTTTGTCTAAACCCTCTGTTCTTAGTCTGGGCTTCATTTCTTTGTGTATTTGGTCCCTAATAGTTCAGACAGTTGGAATTTGAACCCTCAGCTGATGATCAACTCTGTCGACTCATTTGGACAAAAATCCACTGGATTTCTACCTGTTTGAATTCCTGCTGAATTTGTTCCATCTGTAACTAGTTACAACATTTGCACATATCGGTTTGGTTCTTTTTTTTTTTTTCATTATTTTACTCAATTTTTGTTCGGTTTTGGTCATTTTTTTCCATTATTTTGCTCGATTTTTGTTCTTTTTCTCTCAAATTCAAATTCTCACAAATTTCTTAGTTGTTAGTTCCATCTATAAATAGTTACGACATTTGCACATATCGGTTTTGTTCATTTTTGTGATTATTTTGTCGATTTCTGTTCAGTTTTGTTCATTTTTTTCATTATTTTGCTCGCTTTTTGTTTGTTTTCTTTCATTTGAATTCCTTTTATAATTAATTCCGTCTCTAACTGGTTCCATCTATAATTAGTTGCCTCTCTAACTGGTTCCATCTATAATTAGTTGCCTCTCTAACTGGTTCCGTCTATAATTAGTTGCCTCTCTAACTGGTTCCATCTATAATTAGTTGCCTCTCTAACTGGTTCCATCTATAATTAGTTGCCTCTCTAACTGGTTCCGTCTATAATTAGTTGCCTCTCTAACTGGTTCCGTCTATAATTAGTTGCGTCTCTAACTGGTTCCTTTTATAATTAGTTGCCTCTCTAACTGGTTCCATCTATAATTAGTTGCCTCTCTAACTGGTTCCTTTTATAATTAGTTGCGTCTCTAACTGGTTCTGTCTATAATTAGTTGCCTCTCTAACTGGTTCTGTCTATAATTAGTTGCCTCTCTAACTGGTTCCATCTATAATTAGTTGCCTCTCTAACTGGTTCTGTCTATAATTAGTTGCCTCTCTAACTGGTTCCATCTATAATTAGTTGCCTCTCTAACTGGTTCCATCTATAATTAGTTGCCTCTAACTGGTTCCATCTATAATTAGTTGCCTCTCTAACTGGTTCCTTTTATAATTAGTTGCCTCTCTAACTGGTTCCTTCTTCATTAGTTGCGTCTCTAACTGGTTCCGTCTCTAATTAGTTGCATCTCTAACTGGTTCCGCCTCTAATTAGTTGCATCTCTAACTGTTCCGTCTCTAATTAGTTGCATCTCTAACTGGTTCCGTCTCTAATTAGTTGCCTCTCTAACTGGTTCCATCTCCTCAGTTGCTCATTTCAGGTCCAGGCTTCAGTTCCACATTTCTCCAGTTTTCTCCAAAATTGTTTGTCGTCATCAGCAGTTGTAGTCCAGACTGAAAATCTGTCCAAACTTGGAGCCCATTACCTCAAATGTTCAGTTGTCGGTTGAATGGGACAGAGCAGCACAGCCAATCACCTGGAGGGGGGCGGGGCCTGAAGTGTCTCCTGTGCATTTAAAGGGCCAGCGCTCCAAACCACCTTTGTGGTGTCATTAGTCATAAATAGTGTTGCAGATGGACCTGTGGAGTTGAATGAATGAAGAATTCAGAGCCAAGCAGAGCATTTACAGTTTATGGAGAGCACAGGGAAATGAGGGAAAAGGAAGAAGAACAGTTAAAGAAAAAGAATAATATCACTGATTTAATGTTTTTCTTTGTTTCTTTCCTCTTTGAATAATATAAATATGTGTAACCTCATTCTTCCCCTTTTTTGTCGTATTTGTTTATTATAATCAGCTCCTGTTATTCGTCTCAGTCTTATTTGTTTCTGATCTTGGTTTTCTTTCTCTTCCTCCATCAGGAGTCGACCCTGAAGTCTGTACTGAGCGCGCTCTGGAACCTGTCGGCTCACTGTACGGAGAACAAGGCCGATATCTGCGCGGTGGACGGAGCGCTGGCCTTCCTGGTGGGAACGCTGACGCATCGCAGCCACACCAACACTCTGGCCATCATTGAGAGCGGCGGCGGCATCCTGAGGAACGTGTCCAGTCTGATCGCCACCAATGAGGCTCACAGGTAAACAACAACAAAAGAACCACAACAAATAAACATCAACAGCACAGGTCTCATGGGATTAAAAGTTGTCCTGCTTTTTGTCTTCCAGGCAGATTCTGCGGGAACATGGCTGCCTGCCGACGCTTCTGCAGCACCTGAAGTCTCACAGTCTGACCATCGTGTCCAACGCCTGCGGCACGCTCTGGAACCTGTCTGCCCGGGACGCCAAAGACCAAGAGGCATTGTGGGAACTGGGCGCCGTGGGCATGCTGCGGAACCTAATCCACTCGCGCCACAAGATGATCGCCATGGGTAGCGCCGCTGCCCTGCGGAACCTGATGGCCAACCGACCGGCGCGATACAAGGACGCCAGCGTGGTGTCACCGGGCGCCGGAGCCCCATCATTACACGCACGCAAGCAGAAGGCGTTATTCGAGGAGCTGGACGCACAGCAGCTGTCAGAGACATTCGACAACATCGATAACCTGAGCCCCAAGGCCGCACACAGGAAGGGGAGGGGCTGTAATGGCGCCGGAGGAGGAGGGGCCACCACACGCTCGTATGCCAACACACCGGTGTTGTCGAGCCCAAAAAATGGAGACGGATCAAAGAGGACAAGCGAGGAGGCGGTCTATGGACGGCCGGTGTTCCCGCCCAGTGTCCGAGCGTCCAGTGACAGCCTGAACAGCGTGACGAGCGCCGACGGATATGGCAACCGCGGCAAGACCAAACCATCTGCCGAGCCCTTCTACTCATCGGACGAGAGCGGCGCCAACAAGTGCTGCGTCTACAGGAAGTACCCGGCCGATCTGGCACATAAGATCCGCAGCGCCAACCACATGGCGGATGACGACGGGGCGGAGCTGGACACGCCCATCAATTACAGCCTGAAATACTCGGACGAACAGCTGAACTCTGGGAGACAGAGTCCGAGTCACCGCGGCGGCATCGAGAGCGATGAGGACGACGAGCAGGACGCCCGTTTGAGACGGAGGAACGACGCCGCCGACACCGTGACGAGCAGTGGTCGCATCAGCTCGGTCCAACCCCAACGCTATGTTGTCGTCACAGCAACATCAAACTACGGTGCTGACCCGGCCACCGAGCAGCCAATAGACTACAGTCTGAAGTACGGCACAGACGCCTCCCGAAAGGAGTCTGCCGCTCCCTCACTCCCCCACCTCCACCCTCTTCCGCCGGTAAGCTCCGCCCCCCTCCTCCACCCGCCAATCGGGCGGTGCCAAAGAACAACCAGGAGTCGACACAGACGTACTGTGTGGAGGACACGCCCATCTGCTTCTCCAGAGGCAGCTCTCTTTCCTCGCTGTCGTCAGAGGATGAGGAGGACAGTGATGTCATCGGGAGGAAGAGGAGAGGCGGCAGCGTCATCGGCGGCGGCGGAAACGACTACCCGACACTTCCTGTTAGCGAAAAAGACGCACATGAACAGCAGCAGCAGCGACAGCAGAAGGAGGCGGAGAGCCAGACGGCTGCCGCCCCGTCCTCACGGGGACGGCGAGGTCACCACCACCACCACGGTCACGCCCATCACCACCACCACCACCACCACGTGACATCGTCATCTGGCGTCCGAACCCCTAAAAGCCCGCCGGAGCCACCGTACGCTCAGGAAACGCCGCTGATGTTCAGCCGCTGCACGTCGGTCAGTTCCCTGGACAGTTTCTCCACCTCCTCCATTGCCAGCTCTGTGCGCTCCAGCGAGCCGTGCAGCGGCGTGCCGAGCGGCGTGGTGAGCCCCAGCGACCTGCCCGACAGTCCGGGACAGACGATGCCGCCGAGCCGCGCCAAGACCCCGCCCCCTCCGCTGCCTCCGCCACCACAGGCTGTGAAAGAGGAGGAGAAAGTGAAGAAAAAGGACGAGGAGGAAAGCAGCGCCGACGTTCTGCTGCACTTCGCCACCGAGAGCACGCCGCACGGCTTCTCACGGGCGTCCAGTTTGAGCGCGCTCAGTCTGGATGAGCCATACATTGCTGCAGAGATGAAGAAAAAGAAAGAGGAGGAGGGGGAGGGGCGGTCCGAAAGGAAAGAGGAGGCGGCCAAGCAGATCCTTGACGAATCGGACGACGACGACGACATCGAGATCTTGGAGCAGTGCATCAACATGGCCATGCCCAAGTCGTCACGGAAACCAAAGAAGCCGCAACAAGCGGCCCCACGGAAACCCAGCCAGCTTCCTGTCTACAAGCTCCTCCCTCCTCAGAACCGTGCCCAGTCACAGCAGAGGAAGGACGTGCCCCCCCCACCAGAGGAGGTGCCTCGGGTGTACTGCGTGGAGGGAACGCCCCTGAACTTCTCCACCGCCACCTCGCTCAGTGACCTCACCATCGACTCCCCGCCCAATGAGGAAGCGGGAGCGGCCACCGTCATGCCTGTAGCCCCGCCCACCTCCACCCAGAGAAAGCGGGCGGGACTTCCTGAGGGCGAGAATGGAGATGACATCCTGGCAGAGTGCATCAGCGCTGCCATGCCCAAAGCCAAACCCAGGAAGCCAATCAGAGCCACTGCCAACGGAGAACACCTGCAGGCCCCACCCCTCCCCCCTCCACTTCCTCCTCCAGTGCCGCCCCCACTCGGCCCGCAGCAGCAGAAGAAGAAACCCACGTCTCCAGTGAAGCCCATGCCTCAGCGGACCCCGTATGGTGTTGCCGCAGCAACAGCGGTCAAACCCAAACCGGGCTTCGCCTTCGACTCTCCCAGACACTACACGCCCATCGAGGGCACGCCCTGCTGCTTCTCACGCAACGACTCACTGAGCTCACTGGACTTTGACGAAGAGGATGGCGTCGAGAAGGACGAAGAGAAGAAGAGCAAAGAAGAGGAAGTCAGGAAGAGGAAGCAGCAGACGGCAGCGGTTTTCCCCCGAACCAAGCCGCCGACCAATCAGACGGCGACAGATGAGAAGCAGAAGTTTGCCATCGAGGACACGCCCGTCTGCTTCTCCAGAAACTCCTCCCTCAGCTCGCTAAGTGACATTGATCAAGAGAACAACAACAAAGAGTTCGCTCCGCCGCCACCGCCACCTGACCAGCAAGACGCTGCCGCCACCGCCGCCAAGTCTCCACCCCCTCCTCCGCCACAACCCGAATCAAAGCCCCGCCCACCGGCCGCCACTGGCTACGCCCCTAAAGCCTTTCATGTGGAGGACACGCCCGTCTGCTTCTCCAGGAACTCGTCGCTCAGCTCTCTGAGCATCGACTCAGAAGACGATCTTCTGCAGGAGTGTATTAGTTCTGCGATGCCAAAGAAGAAGAAGAAGGCCGCCGCCCACCCTGTGCCCGCCGCCACAACACTTCCTGCTCCTAAAGCAGAGGAGGGCATCCTGGCAGAGGAGGAGCCGACGGAGGCCCCCAGGAGTCCCGCCTCCCCGGACTCAGAGTCCTTTGATTGGAAGGCCATTCAAGAAGGCGCTAACTCCATTGTCAGCAGCCTCAACGCCGCCGCCGCCGCTGCCGCCTCCTCACTGTCCCGCCAGCCGTCCTCAGACTCCGACTCGGTGCTGTCTCTGAAGTCCGTCGGATCCCCGTTCCGCTTACCGCCGGCCACCAACAACAACGCAGAAGAGGAGGAAGAGGAGGGGGAGGAGGAGGGTGGCGGTGAAGCGGGGCGCCAAGATCCTGAAGCCGGGTGAGCGCAGCACGCTGGAGGCCAAGAAGAAGAAGGAGGAGGAGGAGGAGGAGGAGGCAGCCAAGGCCGTGAGGGGCGGCAAGAAGGTCTACCGCAGTCTGATCACCGGCAAGCCCAGGGCGGAGCCTGCAGCCAGGGGGCGGAGCAAACCCAGAGCCGCCGCCATGCCCAAAGCTCCAGGAAGTAGTGACAGCGCCGAGCGGGGAGGCGGGTCCTCCAGGGACTCCACCCCTTCTCGTTCCTCCACTCAGAAAGCCACAAAACTGTCCCAGCTTCCACGCACCGCCTCTCCAGGAAGCGCATCATCATCATCATCAGCGCCCAGACTGAACAAACAGAGCACAGCAGGCCGGAGCGGCGGCATCCCCCGCAGCGAGTCCGCCTCCCGCGTCAACAGCGCCGCAAACACCAAGAAACAGAAGGCGGAGTCTGAGAAACCTCCAGCACTCGTCCGTCAATCAACCTTCATCAAAGAGGCTCCGAGTCCGACGCTGAAGAGGAAGCTGGAGGAGTCGGCCGCCGCCGCCGCGCTGGAGTCCCCAACCAGCCCCGACACGCCGCTGCCGCCGTCCAACCGGAGACAGGACGTCAACCGCTCCCACTCTGAGAGCCCGTCACGCCCCCAGGAAGTGACATCGTCACGGTTCAGCCGCACCGGCACGTGGAAACGAGAAAACAGCAGCGGAGGAGGAGGAGCTGGCGGCGGCGGCAGCAAACACTCGACGTCCTTACCGCGCGTTGGAACGTGGAAGCGGACAGGGAGTTCTTCGTCGGTTCTATCGGCATCGTCGGAGTCCAGCGAGAAGGGGCGGAGCGAGGAGGAGAGCGCTGTGAGGTCAAAGGGCACGTGGAGGAAGGCCAAGAGCGGCGGGGACTCAGCGGGTGGGCGGAGCTTCAGCGACAAGTCAGAGGACGTGTGGGTGCGTCTGGAGGACTGTCCCGTCAACAACCCGCGCTCCTCGTCCTCCTGCTCCGCCCGCTCGCCCACCGCCGCCAACGCCCCGCCCATCATTGACAGCCCCGCCCCCTCAAAGATCCCCTCCTCCTCCTCGTCCTCGTCCTCAAACCTCAATTTGAGGCGGAGCTGCGAGAGCCTGGATGACAAGCCGCCGCCCGTGGCCGAGCGGCCGCCGCAGCAGCGCGCTCCGCAGCGCAGCGGCGCCGTGGCGGCCAGGGTCAGCCCCTTCAACTACACGCCCAGCCCCAGGAAGAGCAGCGCCGACGTCACCGCCGCCGCCACCACAACCACCACCTCTTCGTCCTCCAGCACGCCATCGCGGCCGTCACTCATACCCACACCCGTCACCAAGAAACGGGAGCCTAAAGGCGGAGAGGGCGGAGCCGGCGGAGGAGGAGGTGGAGCAGGAGGCGGTGCCGGCGGTGGCGAACGAGGCTCCTACATCGTGACGTCAGTATGAAAACAGAACGTCTGACACAAAATGGCCGCCACAAATGAACATTTGTAAATAAAGAGGAACGACCACGAGTGTGACGTGTACAGGAAGTCCGTTTGTATTTAAGTGCTAGCCCCGCCCCCTCAACTTCCTCCCTCCCCTGATTGGCTCCTCTCACCTGTCAGTCAAGCTTATTTAATCAATGAGAAAACTAAAACTGAACTTTTTATGTTTTTATACCACTAAAAATAGACATATTTAGCGCTTAGCTCCGCCCCTCTGCTTGTGTCCCTGCATGGCCCCACCCCCACCCTAACAATGACAGTTACCATGACGACATAATGACGATGATGGTGATGTTTCTGCTAGCTGTAGCCTCCGAGCGGAGTTTGGGTCTGAGAAGCCGATGAAACCGAGTCTACAAACAGTTTTTTGTTGTTTTTTTTAATTGGATCTAAACCTTTTCTTCACATCCATGTTTTTCTTTGAATAAATTTTTTTCTGATTTTTAAAACTTTTCATCCCATTTGAACCTTTTGTCTGATTTAAATGTTTCTCGTCAGTATTTTTTCCTGGACTCAAACGTGGTTCCGTCGGCTTCTCTCATCCATCCTCTTTTCTCACAAACTGCTTTTCAATCAGGGAGGAAAGTTTTCTGTGCGACTGTAAAACACGCGGCTTTGGGCTGAAAACTTCCCGCTCTGTTGCCTTGGAAACAGAAAACACTGTAAAACGTAAGTTATTGCTGTAAAACCTTAAACTTTTAACTTTGAAGCACATAATTTAAAGCAAAAATGATTTTTGCCAAAAAGTTTCCACAGTTTTGTTTCTGGCTGTAACTTTACACCTTTTTTTTCTGTCAAGGCAAAAAAAAACTTTTTGGTGAAATGTTAAACAAGAAAATGAGAAATAAAATACAACATTTATGGTGAAAACTGGGTAAATGTGTTGATTTGAGTCGCAACATCAGTAAAATTTTCAGGATGATTTCAGGTAAAATCCTATTTTAAATGTTTGTGAAAGTATCAGTTTTATCATTGGTTTATTCATGTTCAGATCGGATCAAACACAAAGAAACTCCAGACTTTCATGTATCTGCCTTCAACAGGAAAATGACAGAAACTGGTGGAATCCAGTAAAAATGTCAAATAGTCAAATATCGCTGGTTTTTATTTATTTTTATATATATATATATATATATATATATATATATATAAATTATTTATTTATTTATTATTGGCATAAAGCAAATTTACATAAGAATGGGAAAAACATTACAGAAGAGTATAGAAGTACATTTGGAAACCTGGTGGAATAGTTCAACACAACTATTACAACCATCTGAAACAATTCTAAATCAAATGCTGACATTAGAGAATTACAGTTCTGAAGTGTAACAGCAGAGATGAAAACATGGTGTTAATGGAAGTGAACGGGACATTTATGAGCACGAAGGAAACCAGGAGAATCTGACAGAACAAACACTGATGAAGTCACATTTTAGCTGATGACATCACATGTTCAGATGATGATCTGTGACATATTCAAAGCTCATCCCACTGTTATTTATTATATGGAAAAAAAAAATTTTTTGTGTTTTTCTTTTTTTGTGATAAACCATTCAGAATACAAATAAAATATCAGATCTATATCAGATTTAGGACCACATATGAAAGTGGTCTGGGTCAGATTAGTGCTGTTCAGACTGTCTGGAACAGATCAGATCCAGGTCACATTCATCTGCATCTGAAGAGGAACTGAGGTTTGAAGTATTTAGACTTCGCTGTAGGAGTTAAAGTCAAACCTAGAAAACACATGAATGTCCGGACCCGGGAACCAGAGCCGGACTTGGGAACCAGAACCTGCATCAGTTTCAGACCCACAGTGAATCAGCGTGGACTCAGAAAACCAAACTTTGTGTTTTGTGGAGTTTTATTTTCTGAGGCTTTAGTTTGTGCTTTTAATATTTTTTGAAGTAAAGGTGTAAAGTGAAGGCTGTTTTTTTTTTTGTAAATAAAGACAGTCATTAAATGTATAAATATAATCAATCTGACTAAAGGAGGATTTGTTTGTGTTTCAGTTCAACTGTCAGCATTAGGGCTTTTATTTTGAAGTTCCGAATAGGAAGTGGTGCTCATATATGACGTCACGCCCGGTCAGCTGTTTTCTCTCAGGTTATGGACGCTCAAAAGGTAAGAATCCGATCGATCGATGGGTCTCTTGTCAATCCTGGCACGTGCTCTGCGGCTGTGCTCGACCCTCGTTAACGGTGAAAACATGAACGAAGCGGATTAGCTTCAGCTAACGTTAGCATTAGCCGTTAGCCACAGTGTGTGTGGTGGAGCCAGCTTCACTTTGAATGGAGGCTTTGACAGAACACTGTCTCTGTCTCTCTCTCTCTCTCTCTCTCTGTTTCTACCTCTCTCTCCCATCAGCTCTATCTAATGACCATGTTCGAACTATAACCGGTTTATTGATCATCGATTAGCTGCCGATCATTCACTGTGTGCGTTGATCGCTCACACTCGCTTTCAGCTTCAGCAGACATTTAGGTCACACTGTAAGAAATGAACCGGTAAAAATATACAAGTCACACACTGTAAAAAATGAACCATTAAAAACTCCCAGATAATACACTATAAGAAATACACCATTAAAAATATTTGTCAAACGTTGTAAGAAATGCACTGTTAAAAATATGTCACACACTGTAAGAAATGAACTGTTTAAAAACTCCCAGATAATACACTATAAGAAATACGCCAATAAAAATATTTGCCACACACTGTAAGAAATGTACTGTTAAAAGCATTATGGTCACATGATGTAATAAACGAACCATTTAAAATATTTAGAAAACACACTGTAAGAAATAAACCATTAAAAATATTAATGTCCCACATTGTAAGAAATGAACCATTTAAAAATTCCCAGGTAACACACTATAAGAAATACACCATTACAAATATTTGTCAAACACTGTAAGAAATGCACTGTTAAAAACATTATGGTCACATGTCATAAATGCACCATTTGTAATATTTAGATGACACACTGTAAGAAATACACAGTTGATTTTACCTTGATGCTGGAGTGACAGAACACATAACACTGTGGTCAGATATGACGCAAAGAAATGTGTCTGTAAAAATATGTATGTTCCACACTGTAAAAAATGTACTTTGGAGAACATTTCAGTCACACACTGAAAGAAATGTATGGTTAAAAATCTAACCATTGTTGGTCAACAGGAAGCTCTGCGCAGGATCATCAGCACTTTAACCAGTAAGAATGAAGACCTGCAGAACTTCCTGGAAACGGTCGACAACACGCTGACGGGGCTCCAGGTCAGCAGCTGATTGGCTGAGAGGCAGCAGAGGGGAGGGGCTTAGATAGAATGACTCACTAATGGAATGTGTCCCCGAACAGGACGAGTCATGGAAAGTGATGTCAGAGCTGGAGGCGGAGCTTGAGCTCTTACGTTCCACTCTGGAGGAGAAAGGGGCGGAGCTTCGAGCCGCCATTAAAGAGGAGCAGCAGAGGAAGGAGGCGGAGCTTCAGGTGCGTTTGTTCTTCTGTCGTTTGTCTTTTATTGTTTCTTTCTTCTTCGTTGTCCTTTTTCTTTGACGTCGGGTTTGTCGGTTTTTCTTTCAGAACCAGCTGTCGGAGGGAAAGTTCGCGCTGTTGTCGTGTGAAGAGCTGCTGGAGTTCGCAAACCAAACCCTGACCATCACCAACGAAGAAGAATTCCTAAAGGTGACGAAGAAACGGAGTAAAACACAAAACCAAAGACACGAGCACATTTTCCACAAATGAATAAAGTTTTTTGGTTTTTCTTTTTTCTTTTCAGGCGGCGAAACAAATCAAAGAACGGTTCGTTTCCTCATGTTTATGTTTCAGTTTTCATGTTTCTGTGTTCAGTTTGTTTTTCCATTTGGATTCTTTTATTCAAATTTATCTAGTCATTTATAATCCTTGTGTCACTCATTCATTTGTTTTTCAATTTAAAACCAAAAATCTAGAAACAAAAAAATGACTCGTTTGTTTGTTTTTCATTTTTAAAAACCAGGATGAAAAACGGATAACGGTTCATTTTGACATTTTCTGATTTTGTGCTCAAATGAAAAATGGAAAAAAATGGATAACGACCATTTGACCTAATGTTGCTATTTTCAGTACAGTTCAGTTGTCTGAGTCGGAAGTAGTCGTTACTAGGGAAAAAATAAAGAAACGGAATCCTGGAAGACTGGAGGAATATTTTGCTATAATTAAGCAGCAGTTTGATACGTACGGAAGTGTACTGCATTCACACCAAAAAATTAATTCGGCTTGTTTTTCTGAATTAACGAGATAAACAGAAGCTTAATTATAGCAAAATATTCCTCCAGTCTTCCAGGATTCCGTTTGTTTATTTTTTCCCTAGTAACGACTACTTCCGGCTCAGACAACTGAACTGTATTGAAAATAGCAAAATTAGATTAAACGATCGTCATCTGTTTTTTTTCCATTTTTCATTTGAGCACAAAATCGGAAATGGAAAAACAAACCGTTATCCATTTTTCATTCTGGTTTTGAAAATCAAAAATAAAAAAACGAGTCATCTTTTTGTTTTTTGTTTTTAAATTGAAAAACGAATGAACGAATGATACAAGGATTATTTTTCATTTAGTATTTTTTTCATTTGATAATTTCTTGGCTTTTATTTCTTCTGTTTTCTATTTTCTGCTCAAACATTAACAGAACTTTTCAGAAATTCATTCACAGCTTTCAACTGATTTGCATGTTAACTCCACCCCTTAACACCATAACCCCGCCCCTTTACCACACCTAACCCTGCTCATTAACTTTTCAAACTCCGCCCCTAAAACTAACCCTAACCCCGCCCACCCTGCTGGACCGCCCTCGTTGCCAGGGTAACCATGGCTCCGGCTTTCCGCCTGTCAACTCGTCTGGCGGCATCGGAGAACATGTCGCAGTTTACTGTCGACTTCAGCGTGGAGAGGGCGGAGCTTCAGCGGCTGCACTTCCTGCCAGGTGATTTGATGAACTTCCTGCCAGCTGATTGGTTCTCAGGGTTCTTCCTGTCAGCTGATTGGTTCTCAGGGTTCTTCCTGTCAGCTGATTGGTTCTCAGTTGTCCTTGTGTTCTTGTCTCAGTTCCTCGAGCTCCAGAGGTCGACGCCTCCAGCTGCGTTGCCCGTGACAACACCATCACGGTTGCCTGGCGACCGGCCGGTGAAGACGCTCCGGACGGTAACTCCGGCAGCGGACGAGTCGGATGCTACGAAGTGGAATATCGAAAAACCAACCGCGACAACGCCCTGAGGACGGCAGGAGAGGCATGCTGGGAAAAAATCCAGGACATCAGAGAGACACAGGTCACTATCACAGGTGAGGGGAGGGGTCAGAGGTCAGAGGTCAAAGGAGGAGGGGCTTCAGGTACTCTGACAGCGTCTGTTTTTCTGCTCGTTCAGATCTGAAGTTTGATTCACAATTCATCGTCATTCGAGTTCGAGCGAGAAATAAAACAGCAGCCGGAGAGTTTTCAGAGCCGGTCGTCGTGGAAACAAGAGGTAGATGGATGGATGAACAGATGGATGAACAGATGGATGGATGAACAGATGGATGAACAGATGGATGATCAGATGGATGAACAGATGGATGATCAGATGGATGAACAGATGGATGAACAGATGGATGATCAGATGGATGAACAGGTGGATGATCAGATGGATGGATGGATGGATGGATGATCAGATGGATGAACAGATGGATGAACAGATGGATGGATGGATGGATGGATGAACAGATGGATGGATGGATGGATGATCAGATGGATGAACAGATGGATGAACAGATGGATGGATGGATGATCAGATGGATGAATGGATGGATGATCAGATGGATGATCAGATGGATGATCAGATGGATGAACAGATGGATGGATGATCAATGGATGATCAGATGGATGATCAGATGGATGAACAGATGGATGGATGGATGGACAGATGGATGAACAGGTGGATGAACAGATGGATGATCAGATGGATGATCAGATGGATGAACAGATGGATGATCAGATGGATGAACAGGTGGATGATCAGATGGATGGATGAACAGATGGATGAACAGATGGATGAACAGGTGGATGATCAGATGGATGGATGAACAGATGGATGATCAGATGGATGAACAGATGGATGGATGAACAGATGGATGAACAGATGGATGAACAGGTGGATGATCAGATGGATGGATGAACAGATGGATGAACAGATGGATGAACAGGTGGATGATCAGATGGATGGATGAACAGATGGATGATCAGATGGATGAACAGATGGATGGATGGATGGATGGATGGATGATCAGATGGATGAACAGATGGATGAACAGATGGATGGATGGATGGATGGATGAATAGATGGATGGATGGATGATCAGATGGATGAACAGATGGATGGATGGATGATCAGATGGATGAATGGATGGATGGATGGATGATCAGATGGATGATCAGATGGATGAACAGATGGATGGATGATCGATGGATGAACAGATGGATGGATGATCAGATGGATGAACAGATGGATGAACAGATGGATGATCAGATGGATGAACAGATGGATGGATGGATGAACAGATGGATGAACAGATGGATGGATGGATGAACAGATGGATGAACAGGTGGATGAACAGATGGATGATCAGATGGATGAACAGATGGATGATCAGATGATGAACAGATGGATGGATGGATGAACAGATGGATGGATGAACAGATGAATGAACAGATGGATGGATGGATGATCAGATGGATGAATGGACGGATGGATGGATGAACAGATGGATGATCAGATGGATGAACAAATGGATGATCAGATGGATGGATGATCGATGGATGAACAGATGGATGGATGATCAGATGGATGAACAGATGGATGAACAGATGGATGATCAGATGGATGATCAGGTGGATGAACAGATGGATGAACAGGTGGATGAACAGATGGATGATCAGATGGATGAACAGATGGATGAACAGATGGATGATCAGATGGATGAACAGATGAATGAACAGATGAATGAACAGATGGATGATCAGATGGATGAACAGATGGATGATCAGATGGATGAACAGATGGATGAACAGATGGATGATCAGATGGATGAACAGATGGATGATCAGATGGATGAACAGATGAACAGATGGATGATCAGATGGATGAACAGATGAACAGATGGATGATCAGATGGATGAACAGATGAATGAACAGATGAATGAACAGATGGATGATCAGATGGATGAACAGATGGATGAACAGATGAATGAACAGATGGATGAACAGATGAATGAACAGATGGATGAACAGATGGATGAACAGATGGATGATCAGATGGATGATCAGATGGATGAACAGATGGATGAACAGATGAACAGATGGATGAACAGATGGATGAACAGATGGATAGATGGATGGATGGATGGATGATCAGATGGATGAACAGATGGATGAACAGATGGATGGATGGATGGATGGATGGATGAATAGATGGATGGATGGATGATCAGATGGATGATCAGATGGATGAACAGATGGATGGATGAACAGATGGATGAACAGATGGATGGATGGATGATCAGATGGATGAATGGATGGATGGATGGATGGATGATCAGATGGATGATCAGATGGATGATCAGATGGATGATCAGATGGATGAACAGATGGATGGATGATCGATGGATGAACAGATGGATGGATGATCAGATGAATGAACAGATGGATGAACAGATGGATGATCAGATGGATGAACAGATGGATGGATGGGTGAACAGATGGATGAACAGATGGATGAACAGATGGATGATCAGATGGATGATCAGATGGATGATCAGATGGATGAACAGATGGATGATCAGATGATGAACAGATGGATGGATGGATGAACAGATGGATGGATGATCAGATGGATGAACAGATGAATGAACAGATGGATGGATGGATGATCAGATGGATGAATGGACGGATGGATGGATGAACAGATGGATGATCAGATGGATGAACAAATGGATGATCAGATGGATGGATGATCGATGGATGAACAGATGGATGGATGGTCAGATGGATGATCAGATGGATGAACAGATGGATGAACAGATGGATGATCAGATGGATGATCAGGTGGATGAACAGATGGATGAACAGATGGATGATCAGGTGGATGAACAGATGGATGATCAGATGGATGAACAGATGGATGAACAGATGGATGATCAGATGGATGAACAGTTGAATGAACAGATGAATGAACAGATGGATGAACAGATGGATGATCAGATGGATGAACAGATGGATGATCAGATGGATGAACAGATGGATGAACAGATGGATGATCAGATGGATGAACAGTTGAATGAACAGATGAATGAACAGATGGATGAACAGATGGATGATCAGATGGATGAACAGATGGATGATCAGATGGATGATCAGATGGATGAACAGATGGATGATCAGATGGATGAACAGATGAATGAACAGATGGATGAACAGATGAACAGATGGATGAACAGATGGATGAACAGATGGATGAACAGATGGATGATCAGATGGATGAACAGATGGATGAACAGATGAATGAACAGATGGATGAACAGATGGATGAACAGATGGATGATCAGATGGATGATCAGATGGATGAACAGATGAATGAACAGATGGATGAACAGATGAACAGATGGATGAACAGATGGATGAACAGATGGATGATTAGATGGATGAACAGATGGATGATCAGATGGATGAACAGATGGATGAACAGATGGATGATCAGATGGATGAACAGATGAATGAACAGATGGATGATCAGATGGATGAACAGATGGATGAACAGATGGATGATCAGATGGATGAACAGATGAATGAACAGATGGATGAACAGATGGATGATCAGATGGATGAACAGATGAATGAACAGATGGATGATCAGATGGATGATCAGATGGATGATCAGATGGATGAACAGATGGATGAACAGATGGATGATCAGATGGATGAACAGATGAATGAACAGATGGATGATCAGATGGATGATCAGATGGATGAACAGATGGATGATCAGATGGATGAACAGATGGATGAACAGATGGATGAACAGATGGATGCTATCATATCCAGTGCTGCTGATCATTGACCTCCTTCTGATGGTTTTTGTGGCCGTTTCAGCGTTCAACTTCAGCTTCGATGCAGCTTCGGCTCATCCTGAGCTGAAGGTTCAGAGCGACACGGTGACCTGGGAACCACAGGGGGTCAAAGGTCACGACCCCCGACTCAAAGGCAAAGACCCTAAGCCCAGGTGAGGAGCAGTAGAGTGTGTTCAGCTGTGTGTGGAGTTCACTGTGTCCTCTGTAGAACCAGACGGACTGAAACGGTGAAGTTTCAGTTTAAATGTTTGGACGTTCAAGGGTCGTTTCACCGTTAGAAACGAAACAATTAGAATCAAAGAAAAAAATCACATCAAGACGAAGATGAAAAGAAAGTAAGAGATACATCAACAACAAAAACAATGAAACACGATGAAAAAGGATGAAAATGACTTAAGGAAACTCTTCAACCCAAACTAGCGCTAACGGCTCAAACTTCGTAAACACCTGCTCCGATTTCTGCTTCATCTGCTTCACCTCTAAATCAAAAAGTTTCCAGGACGCGAACACAGAAAGAAAAACCAAACCTTTACTGCTGACCTTATGAATGGAAACCCAAAGTGATGTAAGGGGTTTTGAAGGACCCATGTGGAGTTCCTCAGGGCTGCGTCCTGGCTCCTCTGTTCTTCTACATCTAAAGGCTCGTCTTTACGTCAGTAGAACATTTACAATTGAACCGTGTGCCATCTTTTACATTTACTGCATGAATAAATCAGCTGATCTGGTCTGATGACATGATGAAATGTGGTTATGACATCACAAACAGTCACATGATCCTTTACTGGTTGATTTTGTTGATGTTTTTTTCAGCTGTTTGTGTGATTTACACCTTTTTGTCCCTCTACAGTCTCCGTACTGAAACTGGCTCAGACTCTCAGGTAGAGAACCTCTGATGTCGCCGCACGGTTGCCTAGCAACCATGTCATCTGTTCCTCATCCACCATTTCCTGCTTCATGTCGGCCAATCGCATCACCGTTCAGTTTTAATGGATTCACAGACTTTTATTTGTTTCTTCAGGTTTAAAAACAGACGAAACAAACACTTTTATTTGTGACGTTTTCATGCCTTCGCTCGACCTCATTGGCTGTTCGTCATGTGACTTCACAGGTTTGTACCAGGACCACCGTTAACACGCTGTTGTTGTTGTTTTAGCAGCAGGAGCGCCACTCCTTCGCCCAATAAGACGGCAGGAAGTCGAGCCGCCCGGTTCGCTGGCGAGTCGTACACCGTCCTGGGTAAGAACGACTAAAACGAGCATTATCCTAAAAATCCACCCTTTAAATCGTCTGAAACGTCTTTGGCTCAAACCTGTGAGTGTCCAACGTCCCCTTGGGTTGAAGATTTAAATATTCTAGAGACACCATGTGTTTACCTGTCGTTTCCTAGGTGACCAGGAGATGAACGGTAGCTGTCACTACTGGGAGCTCCGCCCCCTGGCTGACTGGAAGTCATTCAGTGTGGGCGTGGCCTACAGAGCCAGTCTAGGCCGTTTTGACCAATTAGGAAAGAGCTCAGGTTCATGGTGTTTGCACGGCAGCCAATGGCTGCAGACGACGCTTTCTGCAAAACACAACAACCGAGCCAAGGCGCTGGAGTGGCCGCTGCCGCAGCGAATCGGAATCTACTGTGACTACGACAACGGTACAGCAGTCACATGACTCACCTGTCAGTCACACGACTCACCTGTCAGTCACACGACTCACCTGTCAGTCACATGACTCACCTGTCACCTCCTGTTTACAGGTGACTTGCTGTTTATCGACGTGGACCGTCTTCGTCTTCTTCACTCCTTCAGAACAAAGTTCACTCATCCACTGGTGCCCGCCTTCACCGTCAGTCATCAATCAGTCAAACAATAATTAATAAATAATTAATAACCAATAATCATTGATGTTTAATATCCACAAATGTCCAAATGTTGTGATCAACTCCTCTTCAAATCCTTTTTTTCCAGGTTTGGTGCGGTGGTATCTCCATAACAACCGGCCTGCAGGTGCCGAGCTTCATGGGAAATTTCCTGTCGACCAATCGGAGCCTGAGTAACCTGTCACAGTGAAGCAGAGCAGCAGCTACTTCCTGTTTTTTATCGTTATTATTATTGTGTTAATGATTATTTAATGAGTTATATTTACTAATTAAAAACGTAAGAAAATAAATAATATGTAAAATATCTGTGAATCATTATCAAATAATAACTTTATACTTTTTAAATGTTTTATATTTTCAAAATCCTAGTTTTACTGCGATTGCTTTTATTTTGAAGAATTTCTAAACTGGAGTGAAAGCTTTTATTTTGAAGAACATTTCTGAAACAAAGCTGTAGCATTTATTTTGAAATTTAAGAACTTCCTGTCACTTTGGGATGATCATGTGACTGTGACATCACACTTTATTAAAAACAGAATTTGACGAAATCGTTTCTTTTTCTTTATTTAAAAACTCACATTTCTGAGAAAAATACAAAGGTTTTTTTTTTTTTATTTTTATTTTGTTTTATCAACGATTAAATCACATCAGGTGTTTTTGACCCAGAACTTAATAATTAATAATTGTAACATAATTATCAGACCCCTCCTCCACCTGTGATGTCAGCTGACCCCTCCTCCAAATGTGACATCAGCTGACCCCTCCTCCACTTGTGACATCAGCTGACCCCTCCTCCACATATGACGTCATCAGACTCCTCCTCCTGCAGCTGTTTACAGTCCTCATAGAGTCGAAAGGAGGCGAAGGCGGTGGCGAGGAGAAAGGTGGCGCCGAGGAGTAACCACCAACTGAAGGAGGAGGAGGCGGAGCCCTGAGGAGGAGACAAACAGGACTGATGCTAACTGATGTAGCCTAATGCTAATGCTAAATGTTAGGGCTAGTCAGCTACTATTATCATGCTAACAGTAACGCTAGCAGTACGGTTACCTTGGCAACGCAGTAGAGTCCAAAACAGAGGAGGATGAGCAGAGCCAGAATCTGGACGCAGAGCGGAGGACGAGAAGACTGACACATGATTGGTTCTGTCACTGCGTCATCAGCCAATCAGAACGTCAGGAACATTTGAATGACAAAAAAGAATCAGATGAAAATAAAAGAAATGAGTTCAAAGAATTTATAAACAATAAAAGAAATGAAGGAAAAGAAGGATGAAGCTGAGGAGGTTTAAAGAAGAAGAGGATGAAGAGCAGAGAGGAGGAGGGGGCAGAGCTTATATGAGCTGGAATCTGCACTGTAAAAAACAACTGTAAAAAACACAACTGTAAAAAACAACTGTAAAAAACACAACTGTAAAAAGCAACTGTAAAAAACACAACTGTAAAAAACACAACTGTAAAAAACAACTGTAAAAAACACAACTGTAAAAAGCAACTGTAAAAAACACAGCTGTAAAAAACTGTAAAAAACACAACTGTAAAAAACACAGCTGTAAAAAACAACTGTAAACACAGCTGTAAAAAACACAACTGTAAAAAACACAACTGTAGAAAACACAACTGTAAAAAACACAGCTGTAAAAAAATAACTGTAAAAAACACAGCTGTAGAAAACACAACTGTAGAAAACACAACTGTAAAAAACAACTGTAGAAAACACAGCTGTAAAAAACACAACTGTAGAAAACACAACTGTAAAAAACACAACTGTAAAAAAACAACTGTAAAAAACACAGCTGTAGAAAACACAACTGTAGAAAACACAGCTGTAGAAAACACAACTGTAAAAAACACAACTGTAAAAAAACAACTGTAAAAAACACAGCTGTAGAAAACACAACTGTAGAAAACACAACTGTAAAAAACAACTGTAGAAAACACAGCTGTAGAAAACACAACTGTAGAAAACACAACTGTAAAAAACAACTGTAGAAAACACAGCTGTAAAAAACACAGCTGTAGAAAACACAACTGTAAAAAACACAACTGTAAAAAACACAACTGTAGAAAACACAACTGTAAAAAACAACTGTAGAAAACACAGCTGTAAAAAACACAGCTGTAGAAAACACAACTGTAAAAAACACAACTGTAGAAAACACAACTGTAAAAAACACAACTGTAAAAAACAACTGTAGAAAACACAGCTGTAAAAAACACAGCTGTAGAAAACACAACTGTAAAAAACACAACTGTAGAAAACACAACTGTAAAAAACACAACTGTAAAAAACACAACTGTAGAAAACACAACTGTAAAAAACACAACTGTAAAAAACAACTGTAGAAAACACAGCTGTAAAAAACACAACTGTAAAAAACACAACTGTAAAAAAGGATCAGCTGATCCAGTCCTTGTTTTTCCTGGTGTTGAAATGTGTGGTGTTGTTTCCTGTTCAGTGGACATGAGTGTGTTTTCAACAGTGTGTTTACTGCCATTAACTGAATGAAGGAGTTTTTCTGTTGACGCTGCTTTAACTCAGATTAACTTGAAGCTAATCCACCATTTACACTAATGACTCCAACCAGAGGGAGGGGCTTAACCTGCAACCATTCAAACTAAACTAAACACTACAGCTTCAAAACTAATAATAATAATAATAATAATCATAATAATCATAATAATCATAATAATAATAATAGTAAATGTCTCCCATCATGCACTTCATGTTCTTCATCTATGTTTTGATTTATTTCTGTCAGTTTTGTTTTTTTTTTAAATTTACTTTGTTTCATGTATTTGTTGTAAACAAAGGTCTCTTGAGTATTGACTGGTCGATCAGAGTGTAGAAAACAGACAGTAGATGTGTTTTAAACAGTTTAACATCATTTTGAGTTTGTGTCACATGATGAAGAAGAAACACACACACAAAAAACAAACAGAAGAAGAAACAGATCCTGTCCATTCAGAGGGGAGGGGGCGGGGCCACAGGGCCTGTCTCCATGGCAACGGCACAACAGAGCCGAGTGCAGAAGAAGAAGAAGAAGAAGAAGAAGAAGAAGAAGAAAACAGAGAAAGAACAAACAGATAAACAGA
>NW_021941569.1:253400-263536 GCF_902148855.1 Sphaeramia orbicularis | reverse complement strand
TCAGTGTGTCCTGGCTAGGGCACACATCTGCAGTTCACCGCCTCACCACGGGGGTCCCCCAAGGCTCTGTGTTGGGCCCCCTCCTTTTTGCCATATACACCACCTCACTCGGTCAGATCATCCACTCACACGGCTTCTCATATCATTGCTATGCTGATGATACCCAGCTCTATCTGTCATTCCCACCTGATGACTCCACAGTCTCAGTGCGGATCTCAGATTGTCTCTCTGACAGATCTGCATGGATGAAAGCCCATCACCTTCAGCTGAACCTGTCCAAAACTGAACTGCTGGTCTTCCCAGCTAAGCCAACCATACAGCAGGACATCTCCATTACTATTGACTCCATACCTCTGGCTCCTACCAGTGTAGTACATAACTTGGGAGTCATGATTGATAATCAGTTGACCTTCACAGATCACGTTGCCTCTGTCACCCGATCATGCCGTTTCACTCTGTTCAACCTAAGAAAGATCAGGCCATACCTAACCGAACAGGCCACCCAGCTCCTGGTGCAGACTATGGTTATCTCCCGTCTTGACTACTGCAATGCTCTTCTAACGGGCCTCCCAGCTTGTGTTGTCAAACCACTACAGATGGTCCAGAATGCAGCAGCGCGTCTGGTCTTCAATCAGCCTAAAGGGGCACATGTCACCCCCTTACTCACCCTAAAAGGGCACATGTCACCCCCTTACTCATTGAGTTCCACTGGTCTACCCATAGCTGCCCGCATCAAATTCAAATCTTTAATCCTAGCCTACAAAATTCTCCGTGGGTCTGCTCCTGTCTACTTAGGTGCACTGATAAAAGCTTATGTCGCCCCACGACCACTCCGCTCATCTGGGGAACGTAGTCTGGTGGTCCCCAGACCTTGTACAAGACAATCCAGGCTCTTTTCATGGGTCGTTCCACGTTGGTGGAACGCTCTACCAAGTGCTACAAGAACAGAGTCATCCCTGCCTATCTTCAAGAAGCTCCTGAAGACCCAGCTCTTCCGAGAGCACCTCCTGTCCTAGCACTTTCAAACATTCCATTTTAAATATTCTAATAAGGTTTTTCCAGGACAACCACAGATTCTTCCAGGATTATCTCTGGACCTGCTGCGGTGGTCCGGCCTCTTCCCTGCCCTCATCATCACCACTCACTTATCCTCAACCGCCTCCATGTGTCTCCCCCTACTCCCCCCTTCTCCCCCTCTCCCCAGTCTCTATCTCTATCGCTCTCTCTTTTTCCCCTTCTCTACCCTCTCTCTTTCACCCCAACTGGTCCAGTCAGTCGTCCATCCTCCTCAGTCTGGGTCTGCTCCAGGTTTCTGCTGTTAAAGGGAAGTTTTTCCTTCCACTGTCACCATCACAAGTGTTTGCTCCAGGAGGATTCTGTTGGGTTTCTGTAAATTGACTTAGAGTCTGGTTTGGACCAACTCTATATATAAAATGTCAAGAGATAACCTTCTTGTGATCTGGCGCTATATAAATAAAATTTGATTGATTGAGTGATTTAATTGGTTTTCCCTGTAAGTCGCTTTGGAAAAAAGCGTCTGCCAAATGCGTAAACATAAACATAAACATAAACATAAACACATATACACACACACATACACACACACATACACACACACATATACACACACACACACATATACACACACACATACACACACGTATACACACACATACACACACACATACACACACACATATATACACACACACATACACACACACATACACACACACACACACACACATACACACACATACACACACACACACACACACACACACACACACACACACACTCATGTTACCGTCTGCTGTTTGTCGTCACAGAACCTCAGTCCGAAGAACTCGACTTCGTTCACGTTCAGGTGAGAAAACACCTGATGTAAGATGGCCGCCGCCTTGGACGACTTCTGAGGACGACCACACGTTTCAGTTCAGACAAACCGCCACAAAGACAACCCACAGCCCCGCCCACTGGCCTTCAGCCTGTGCCCCGCCCACTGACCTTCAGCCTGTGCCCCACCCACTGACCTTCAGCCTGTGCCCCACCCACTGGCCTTCAGCCTGTGCCCCGCCCACTGGCCTTCAGCCTGTGCCCCGCCCACTGACCTTCAGCCTGTGCCCCGCCCACTGGCCTTCAGCCTGTGCCCCGCCCACTGACCTTCAGCCTGTGCCCCGCCCACTGACCTTCAGCCCCTGCCCTGCCCACTGACCTTTAGCCTTTGCCCCACCCACTGGCTTTCAGCCTGTGCCCCGCCCACTGACCTTCAGACCCTGCCCCGCCCACTGACCTTTAGCCTGTGCCCCACCCACTGGCCTTCAGCCTGTGCCCCGCCCACTGACCTTCAGACCCTGCCCCGCCCACTGACCTTCAGCCCGTTGTCCGCCGTCAGAGTCAGCTTTGTGTCGTCCAATAGGAGCACCTCTCCGTAAAACTCCTCCCTGTTGCCACGGAAACAGGCCATCCTCACTGATGACATCTAACCAATCACATGAGCAGGTCAAAGACACGGACAACAGGAGAATCAACATGAGCAAACTGAACACATAGTAAATAAAGTGACTGACTGCGATAAGTGACAAATGTCTTAAAAAAAGACGAGGAACAACACGAAAAAAAACCAGGTTTGTGTTTTACAGGACGACAAACACTGACTCTAACCCTTTCATGTATGAATTATGAGAACCTTACACACGATTTTTCACCCTGTTTTTTTTTTTTTTTTTTTTTTTTTTTTTTTTATTTGCCACCACCCCCTTCTTCGGAGGCCAACTTCAGTTTTAATGATACGGGGTTATTTTCTTTTGTTCTTTAGTTCAGAACAAACAAAAATAACCCCTGTAACACCAACATAAGAAGACAAGATGAAAATTCTTGAACTATTTATTTTGAATTCCCTCCTGTGTTTCAGTTACAGTCTCAAACTTCCTGTTGTCATGTTCCTCCACTCCTTGCTCGTATACACACACACACAGAGGGAGGACTCATGGACAGAAGTCTGCAGGGACAGGATGACCAAAGCATGCTTCCTCTGTGGGCAGGAACAAAACTATGTGATTAACATGGTTTTAATGAACCTGTTTTTTATGGAGCTGTAAAAAAGCCCACTCAGATGGACAGCATGCATTTCATATTTGAAGCCAAGAAACCTGTATTTACTGACATAGTGTGTAAAAACTATGAATTAAAAATGTTTTTATTGCAGCTAATCTGATATTTTGTCACATTTGATCAAACTCTAAAACTAGTTGTTACTCGCTTCATGGAGATAACACACAAAATAAACATTTGGTTCAAGAAAAACTGTTAATTACAGTCTAATAACGATCAGCAGCTGGTTTCCCCTCAAACCTGTCGGTGCAGATCAGGTTTATCTAGAACAGCAGTTCCAGGCCTGGTCTGAATGGACATGGATTATTATGGGATGGTGCATTAGTGTCCACTGTGTTGGCTGATCTGGAACTAAAACAACCAAACCCATGAATATACAAGAGAACAGGAGAACTGACCACTGGAGTGACCACTGGAGTGACCACTGTGCATGAAAGGGATCGACACTACATTACCCATGAGCCTCTGTGTCCATCAGGTACTGCTGTTGAAGGCTAACTATGGAGATGAGCAGCTCCAGGTGTCCCAACTTTACCTTAAAGGCATCATGGGAAATGAAGTTTACCCACCTGCTGCTGCAGCTCCTCCTGTTTGTCTGTTTATCTGTTTGTTCTTTCTCTGTTTTCTTCTTCTTCTTCTTCTTCTTCTTCTTCTTCCGCACTCGGCTCTGTTGTGCCGTTGCCATGGAGACAGGCCCTGTGGCCCCACCCCCTCCCCTCTGAATGGACAGGATCTGTTTCTTCTTCTGTTTGTTTTTTTTGTGTGTGTTTCTTCTTCATCATGTGACACAAACTCAAAATGATGTTAAACTGTTTAAAACACATCTACTGTCTGTTTTCTACACTCTGATCGACCAGTCAATACTCAAGAGACCTTTGTTTACAACAAATACATGAAACAAAGTAAATTAAAAAAAAAAAAAAACTGACAGAAATAAATCAAAACATAGATGAAGAACATGAAGTGCATGATGGGAGACATTTACTATTATTATTATTATTATGATTATTATGATTATTATGATTATTATTATTATTATTATTAGTTTTGAAGCTGTAGTGTTTAGTTTAGTTTGAATGGTTGCAGGTTAAGCCCCTCCCTCTGGTTGGAGTCATTAGTGTAAATGGTGGATTAGCTTCAAGTTAATCTGAGTTAAAGCAGCGTCAACAGAAAAACTCCTTCATTCAGTTAATGGCAGTAAACACACTGTTGAAAACACACTCATGTCCACTGAACAGGAAACAACACCACACATTTCAACACCAGGAAAAACAAGGACTGGATCAGCTGATCCTTTTTTACAGTTGTGTTTTTTACAGTTGTGTTTTTTACAGCTGTGTTTTCTACAGTTGTTTTTTACAGTTGTGTTTTTTACAGTTGTGTTTTCTACAGTTGTGTTTTTTACAGTTGTGTTTTCTACAGCTGTGTTTTTTACAGCTGTGTTTTCTACAGTTGTTTTTTACAGTTGTGTTTTCTACAGTTGTGTTTTTTACAGTTGTGTTTTCTACAGCTGTGTTTTTTACAGTTGTGTTTTCTACAGCTGTGTTTTTTACAGCTGTGTTTTCTACAGTTGTTTTTTACAGTTGTGTTTTCTACAGTTGTGTTTTTTACAGTTGTGTTTTCTACAGTTGTGTTTCCTACAGCTGTGTTTTTTACAGCTGTGTTTTCTACAGTTGTGTTTTCTACAGTTGTTTTTTACAGTTGTGTTTTCTACAGTTGTGTTTTTTACAGTTGTGTTTTCTACAGTTGTGTTTCCTACAGCTGTGTTTTTTACAGTTGTGTTTTCTACAGTTGTTTTTTACAGTTTTGTTTTCTACAGCTGTGTTTTTTACAGTTGTGTTTTTTACAGCTGTGTTTTCTACAGTTGTGTTTCCTACAGCTGTGTTTTTTACAGTTGTGTTTTCTACAGTTGTGTTTTTTACAGTTGTGTTTCCTACAGCTGTGTTTTTTACAGCTGTGTTTTCTACAGTTGTGTTTTCTACAGTTGTTTTTTACAGTTTTGTTTTCTACAGCTGTGTTTTTTACAGTTGTGTTTTTTACAGCTGTGTTTTCTACAGTTGTGTTTTTTACAGTTGTGTTTTCTACAGTTGTGTTTCCTACAGCTGTGTTTTTTACAGCTGTGTTTTTTACAGCTGTGTTTTCTACAGTTGTTTTTTACAGTTGTGTTTTCTACAGTTGTGTTTTTTACAGTTGTGTTTTTTACAGTTGTGTTTTTTACAGTTGTGTTTTCTACAGCTGTGTTTTTTACAGCTGTGTTTTCTACAGTTGTTTTTTACAGTTGTGTTTTCTACAGTTGTGTTTTTTACAGTTGTGTTTTTTACAGTTGTGTTTTCTACAGCTGTGTTTTTTACAGTTGTTTTTTTACAGCTGTGTTTTTTACAGTTGTGTTTTCTACAGTTGTGTTTTTTACAGTTGTGTTTTTTACAGCTGTGTTTACAGTTGTTTTTTACAGCTGTGTTTTTTACAGTTGTGTTTTTTACAGTTGTTTTTTACAGCTGTGTTTTTTACAGTTGCTTTTTACAGTTGTGTTTTTTACAGTTGTGTTTTTTACAGTTGCTTTTTACAGTTGTGTTTTTTACAGTTGTTTTTTACAGTTGTGTTTTTTACAGTTGTTTTTTACAGTTGTGTTTTTTACAGTTGCTTTTTACAGTTGTGTTTTTTACAGTTGTTTTTTACAGTTGTGTTTTTTACAGTTGTTTTTTACAGTTGTGTTTTTTACAGTTGTTTTTTACAGTTGTGTTTTTTACAGTTGTGTTTTTTACAGTTGCTTTTTACAGTTGTGTTTTTTACAGTTGTTTTTTACAGTGCAGATTCCAGCTCATATAAGCTCTGCCCCCTCCTCCTCTCTGCTCTTCATCCTCTTCTTCTTTAAACCTCCTCAGCTTCATCCTTCTTTTCCTTCATTTCTTTTATTGTTTATAAATTCTTTGAACTCATTTCTTTTATTTTCATCTGATTCTTTTTTGTCATTCAAATGTTCCTGACGTTCTGATTGGCTGATGACGCAGTGACAGAACCAATCATGTGTCAGTCTTCTCGTCCTCCGCTCTGCGTCCAGATTCTGGCTCTGCTCGTCCTCCTCTGTTTTGGACTCTACTGCGTTGCCAAGGTAACCGTACTGCTAGCGTTACTGTTAGCATGATAATAGTAGCTGACTAGCCCTAACATTTAGCATTAGCATTAGGCTACATCAGTTAGCATCAGTCCTGTTTGTCTCCTCCTCAGGGCTCCGCCTCCTCCTCCTTCAGTTGGTGGTTACTCCTCGGCGCCACCTTTCTCCTCGCCACCGCCTTCGCCTCCTTTCGACTCTATGAGGACTGTAAACAGCTGCAGGAGGAGGAGTCTGATGACGTCATATGTGGAGGAGGGGTCAGCTGATGTCACAAGTGGAGGAGGGGTCAGCTGATGTCACATTTGGAGGAGGGGTCAGCTGACATCACAGGTGGAGGAGGGGTCTGATAATTATGTTACAATTATTAATTATTAAGTTCTGGGTCAAAAACACCTGATGTGATTTAATCGTTGATAAAACAAAATAAAAATAAAAAAAAAAAAACCTTTGTATTTTTCTCAGAAATGTGAGTTTTTAAATAAAGAAAAAGAAACGATTTCGTCAAATTCTGTTTTTAATAAGTGTGATGTCACAGTCACATGATCATCCCAAAGTGACAGGAAGTTCTTAAATTTCAAAATAAATGCTACAGCTTTGTTTCAGAAATGTTCTTCAAAATAAAAGCTTTCACTCCAGTTTAGAAATTCTTCAAAATAAAAGCAATCGCAGTAAAACTAGGATTTTGAAAATATAAAACATTTAAAAAGTATAAAGTTATTATTTGATAATGATTCACAGATATTTTACATATTATTTATTTTCTTACGTTTTTAATTAGTAAATATAACTCATTAAATAATCATTAACACAATAATAATAACGATAAAAAACAGGAAGTAGCTGCTGCTCTGCTTCACTGTGACAGGTTACTCAGGCTCCGATTGGTCGACAGGAAATTTCCCATGAAGCTCGGCACCTGCAGGCCGGTTGTTATGGAGATACCACCGCACCAAACCTGGAAAAAAAGGATTTGAAGAGGAGTTGATCACAACATTTGGACATTTGTGGATATTAAACATCAATGATTATTGGTTATTAATTATTTATTAATTATTGTTTGACTGATTGATGACTGACGGTGAAGGCGGGCACCAGTGGATGAGTGAACTTTGTTCTGAAGGAGTGAAGAAGACGAAGACGGTCCACGTCGATAAACAGCAAGTCACCTGTAAACAGGAGGTGACAGGTGAGTCGTGTGACTGACAGGTGAGTCGTGTGACTGACAGGTGAGTCGTGTGACTGACAGGTGAGTCATGTGACTGCTGTACCGTTGTCGTAGTCACAGTAGATTCCGATTCGCTGCGGCAGCGGCCACTCCAGCGCCTTGGCTCGGTTGTTGTGTTTTGCAGAAAGCGTCGTCTGCAGCCATTGGCTGCCGTGCAAACACCATGAACCTGAGCTCTTTCCTAATTGGTCAAAACGGCCTAGACTGGCTCTGTAGGCCACGCCCACACTGAATGACTTCCAGTCAGCCAGGGGGCGGAGCTCCCAGTAGTGACAGCTACCGTTCATCTCCTGGTCACCTAGGAAACGACAGGTAAACACATGGCGTCTCTAGAATATTTAAATCTTCAACCCAAGGGGACGTTGGACACTCACAGGTTTGAGCCAAAGACGTTTCAGACGATTTAAAGGGTGGATTTTTAGGATAATGCTCGTTTTAGTCGTTCTTACCCAGGACGGTGTACGACTCGCCAGCGAACCGGGCGGCTCGACTTCCTGCCGTCTTATTGGGCGAAGGAGTGGCGCTCCTGCTGCTAAAACAACAACAACAGTGTGTTAACGGTGGTCCTGGTACAAACCTGTGAAGTCACATGACGAACAGCCAATGAGGTCGAGCGAAGGCATGAAAACGTCACAAATAAAAGTGTTTGTTTCGTCTGTTTTTAAACCTGAAGAAACAAATAAAAGTCTGTGAATCCATTAAAACTGAACGGTGATGCGATTGGCCGACATGAAGCAGGAAATGGTGGATGAGGAACAGATGACATGGTTGCTAGGCAACCGTGCGGCGACATCAGAGGTTCTCTACCTGAGAGTCTGAGCCAGTTTCAGTACGGAGACTGTAGAGGGACAAAAAGGTGTAAATCACACAAACAGCTGAAAAAAACATCAACAAAATCAACCAGTAAAGGATCATGTGACTGTTTGTGATGTCATAACCACATTTCATCATGTCATCAGACCAGATCAGCTGATTTATTCATGCAGTAAATGTAAAAGATGGCACACGGTTCAATTGTAAATGTTCTACTGACGTAAAGACGAGCCTTTAGATGTAGAAGAACAGAGGAGCCAGGACGCAGCCCTGAGGAACTCCACATGGGTCCTTCAAAACCCCTTACATCACTTTGGGTTTCCATTCATAAGGTCAGCAGTAAAGGTTTGGTTTTTCTTTCTGTGTTCGCGTCCTGGAAACTTGTTGATTTAGAGGTGAAGCAGATGAAGCAGAAATCGGAGCAGGTGTTTACGAAGTTTGAGCCGTTAGCGCTAGTTTGGGTTGAAGAGTTTCCTTAAGTCATTTTCATCCTTTTTCATCGTGTTTCATTGTTTTTGTTGTTGATGTATCTCTTACTTTCTTTTCATCTTCGTCTTGATGTGATTTTTTTCTTTGATTCTAATTGTTTCGTTTCTAACGGTGAAACGACCCTTGAACGTCCAAACATTTAAACTGAAACTTCACCGTTTCAGTCCGTCTGGTTCTACAGAGGACACAGTGAACTCCACACACAGCTGAACACACTCTACTGCTCCTCACCTGGGCTTAGGGTCTTTGCCTTTGAGTCGGGGGTCGTGACCTTTGACCCCCTGTGGTTCCCAGGTCACCGTGTCGCTCTGAACCTTCAGCTCAGGATGAGCCGAAGCTGCATCGAAGCTGAAGTTGAACGCTGAAACGGCCACAAAAACCATCAGAAGGAGGTCAATGATCAGCAGCACTGGATATGATAGCATCCATCTGTTCATCCATCTGTTCATCCATCTGTTCATCCATCTGTTCATCCATCTGATCATCCATCTGTTCATCCATCTGATCATCCATCTGTTCATCCATCTGTTCATCCATCTGTTCATCCATCTGTTCATCCATCTGTTCATCCATCTGATCATCCATCTGTTCATCCATCTGTTCATTCATCTGTTCATTCATCTGTTCATCCATCTGATCATCCATCTGATCATCCATCTGTTCATCCATCTGTTCATCTGTTCATCCATCTGTTCATTCATCTGTTCATCCATCTGATCATCCATCTGTTCATCCATCTGTTCATCCATCTGTTCATTCATCTGTTCATTCATCTGTTCATCCATCTGATCATCCATCTGTTCATCCATCTGTTCATCTGTTCATCCATCTGTTCATTCATCTGTTCATTCATCTGTTCATCCATCTGTTCATTCATCTGTTCATTCATCTGTTCATCCATCTGATCATCCATCTGTTCATCCATCTGTTCATCTGTTCATCCATCTGTTCATTCATCTGTTCATCCATCTGATCATCCATCTGTTCATCCATCTGTTCATCTGTTCATCCATCTGTTCATTCATCTGTTCATTCATCTGTTCATCCATCTGTTCATTCATCTGTTCATTCATCTGTTCATCCATCTGATCATCCATCTGTTCATCCATCTGTTCATCTGTTCATCCATCTGTTCATTCATCTGTTCATCCATCTGATCATCCATCTGTTCATCCATCTGTTCATCCATCTGATCATCCACCTGATCATCCATCTGATCATCCATCTGTTCATTCATCTGTTCATTCATCTGTTCATCCATCTGATCATCCATCTGTTCATCCATCTGTTCATCCATCTGATCATCCATCTGTTCATCCACCTGATCATCCATCTGTTCATCCATCTGTTCATCCACCTGATCATCCATCTGATCATCCATCT